>NW_024873347.1:0-17086 GCF_018340385.1 Cyprinus carpio | reverse complement strand
ATAAAAAATATGAGTAAGAGTCTATTTTATGCTAAATCTGTAATATTTTTAGGAAGTTTTATTACACAAATGTAAATGGTCAGAAAGGAACCCCAGTAATCTCCCACTCAAAATACTGGGGTTTTTTTTTTAAAACTCTTCAAGGTTTTCCCAAATCCGAAAAAAAAACCAGAACAATGTATATGCTTAAAAACTAAACAATCCTCTTTCTACTGTGATTATTGATGTTCCCTTTCCCTGGTTTTTTTTTTCTTTAAAAAAATGTGAAAACCAGGTTTGAACATTGTTTTTTAATTTTTGGGAATGTTGGGTTATCAGCAATTCAGAAAAATTAAATAATTTTAACAGGATGCACTGCTTAAAGTCAGCCGCCGATCTGTTTGTGCGGTGCTGCATGTCGAACACCTTGGGGGTTAAAAAAACTCTGCCTCCAGTTATTTAGTTAAGTTTGGAAAATTATTAATTTTCGTAAGAATTGGAAAGCTCACATTTTTTAATTTGGTTGATTTTTTCGGTTACAATTGAAGGATCCACCCGCCGGCCCAAAAAGGGGAATCCACACCTGGTAAAAGGTTAATGCGTAGAATCGGCCCTTTTTATTTCCCTTTCTGAATTTATCAGGTTTTAGTTGAATTTTGGGTCTAGCTCCATGTTTAATCTGACTCCAATTTCACGTAAATCATTAAATTTGGGAAATATTTAAACCCAAAAGCTGATCACAGATACGATTGTTTATTAATTTAAAGATTTTGAGTATTCGGGGGAAATCCCATCCTTCAATTTTTTCCGTTCACTGCAGCCCCGGGTATCGCTTTAGAAGTAACTTTCCGGCCGATTGAATGCTCTCCCGGACACAACTCGCAGTCTGATTTTAAAACCCATTGGATCCAGGGTAAATATCTCCTTTTAAAGGGTCGGTTGCACCCTGCTTACACTCGTACAAAAAGCATAGTTTGATTAGTTACGAAAACTGCAACTTATTTAAGGACAGGGGATTGTCAGAAATCGAAATGGACTCAATTGATGTGCCCCAGCTCCATCTTTTAAAACCCTTTCGTAGAACAATCCTGAACACAGATTTGGGGTAATCCCTTTCGCTTTAATCTCAATGAAAATGAATTAAGAATAACGCAGAATAAATCAAATAAACAATTTATTATCATCGGGTAAAATTGTATCATCCCAATTAAATATGAAAAAAAAATAGAACCCAAATTTTAAAAAGGATAGTGTAATTGTAACACATTGTAGTTGTGTTGCAATTTTCCTCCTGCACAAAGACACTTTTAGCCATTTAGCATTTTAGTTGTTTCAAGGATTTTTTTAAATGTTGACACAACTTGCAGTTACTGAATTTGTTTATTCAACTAAAAATTTTAAAGTTTTCACGGGCTAAACTAGTTTGAAAGTTGACTAACAGTTTTTATTTGTCATATAAAAACTTAAAAAAAATGTGTTGAATAAATTCAATAGAAAATAAAAGGGTTCCCCAACATCACTTATGCGAGATCTCGTCATTCTCGTGAAGACCATTACAGGCAGAAGAAACCGAAACCCAACCATATTGGTCAGCTTCTCCACATGGGTTTTTTTAATTTCACCGAATACAACTTTGGGTAAGTAAAATATTTGTATTTTTTGGCTTAAAGTGTCAATACATTTGTTGTCTCGAAGAGTAACATGGTTTAAAGAGTATATTTTCTGTATGTATTAATGTTCTTTTTCGTGGCACTCTGAAGCCTAAAACTACAGGCGGTTCACAGTAATTTCCTTTAAATATAAAACAATTTTTTTCCAAATCGTAACTGGGGCTGAACTTATATGGAAAAAACCTAAAAAATACAGTTTGGTAGGTATTATTTGAGCCCGACTGCGGACGCCCGTTCAAACAGGGCGCGAAGCTCAACGGATCACTGGGGAAATTCAAAAAACGGGGAATTTAAAAAAGGAACGCTTTAACCGACAGCGTAAAGCATCCGTCAGAATATACATCGATGAAAAATTAGGGTAAGAAAAGATTACTACTCGAACATTCTCTTTTCTGCATGTTATAAGGGAAACGAAGGAGCATCCATAGATGAGCACCTCAGTTCTTTTGGAGCGCGTAACTTAACGTTACATTTGATATGGCTGACATAAGCCTGGTTCAGATGAAGTTCTGAAGGTAACGTTACAAACTCTTCTTTCAGTTTTCTAAAGTAACGTTAGTCATTCAAGTTCTCACCCGAACCCAGTGTAATGCTGCTGAATATACGCTCATAAGTAAATTGCATACGTTCAAACTCTTATTTTTTAGAATACAGTAGTAAAAGCATAGCTATATTTTGTATAAATAGCCATACAATAAGGATAGAACACAAATGTGTTTAAATTTCCTTTATTTTGTTATATTCTGTGGTGGTATTTTAAGAAAGCACTTTATAGTCTGGATGGTTAAGTTTGTCTTTGGTGGCTTTAAACAAACTTATCCACCACATTTGGCGTTCTCTGTAAAGAATTTATGTATATATATTTATGTTATTGTTTTACAGTGTTTTGGCTGATGTTTCTGTATTTTTCATGGTTATGATGATATTTTGGAATGACTGAGACATCAGCCCTTGAAATTTAATAATCTTGTGGGTGGACCTTGGCAAGTACTTTTGCAGTTGAATCCATCAAAAATGCTTTGCATACATGATGGAAATGACATTCACAGTTGGAGCAACTTGACAAAGTTGTAAGTAAATTTATGTACTTTATAAATGCACATTTGTTGGAGTCTATAAGCTTTATGATTGTAAAAGCAGCTGTTTAATGCTCAATCCTTTTGTTTTTTATTAAAGCACACAGGCTCCAGTAGCAGAAGTTCATCAAGGAACATGACTGTTGGGATACTGAAAGTTTGTAGATGCCTAAACTGAGCAGCATCAATCTGCAGTGATGTGTTTGCCAGGATAATAGAAGAAAAAATAACTTGGTGATGCTGTGTGTTGTAACACGTTGTGGGGTTGTGTGCTGTGATAAGACTATCTGGGACTTGTCACAGAAATAAAACTCAGTTCAGGTTTAGAACAACTTGAGGTTTAGGTAAATGACAATTTTCTTTTTTTTTTCTCTTTTGGGTGAACCTTTTAAGAAAATGTAGATATTTGCACTGGAAAACAGCTTAACAATTTAGAGAACTTATAATTTGACCTCAATTTTCCTTCTTCTAGTTTTATTCCCTGATTTTTTCTATTATTGGTAGTTTAAAAAAGGTCTTTATAAAGTCGTGAATTTACATCTCAGAAAACCAGCAGAAACCCTGTTTAAGGACCATTCACCATTCTTTATTCTTTTTTTTATTATTATCCTGAGAAAAATGTTCTGGCTCACATCCCAGTTGCTGGCATTTTGGTCATTAGCCACTTTGCTTAGAGGGTTAGTTCACCCCAGAAAAGTAGAAATTAGACCATGTTTTACTCATCCTCAAGGAATCCTAGGTGTATATGACTTTCTTCTTTCAGGCGGAATCCAATCTGATTTAAATAAAAAATTGTCCTGGCTCTTCCAAATTATTTAATGGCATTAGGCAGGTGTGTGGGTTTTTTCTCAACAGTCCAAAAATATTCCAAATAAAATGCACCCATCCTCGTCAGAACATGCCTCACAAGACTCTGGGGGGGTGAATAAAAGGAGGCTCTTGTAGCAAATTGAAATGTGTTTTTGGTAAAAAAAATAAATAAATTCCATATTTAAGCACGTTATATACACTTTTTCTCTCACTTCCACTGACTAGCCGAACGTGCAAGCCCTAATTTTTGTGCTTCTACTTTGCTTGTACCAGGTGTACTTGTTGTCCTGCTCCTCAGCGCTTCTAACTTTGTCACTAATCACCGGTGCATGCATGGCTCCTATTTCCTAACGTCATCCACCGGAAAGCGGCTCTCCGCGGAAGTGAGAGAAAAGTGTTTATAACATGTTAAAATAGGGATATTTTTCTACAAAACAGAACATGGATTTCGCTACAGGACGGCTTTTATTCACCCCCGTCGCTGTGTGAGGTAATTTTTTATTATGTCTACTTTCTCTAACTTTAGTATGTCTACTAACTTTTGGACTGTTGAAAAAACAACCAACCTATTGCCATTATACAGCTTGGAAGAGCAGGGGGGGGGGGGGGGGGGGGAACAAAAAAAATTAGGGTTTTTTAATTTATCCATTGGATTGTCTGAAAAGAAAGTCATACACACCTACGATGCCATGAGGGTTAGTCAAATTTGGTTTTTGGTTAACTAACCCTTTAAGAGTCAGCTTTACTCTGGACAATGCAGGGCAACAGCTATTATTTAAAAGGAAACCTCGTTACGCCATATATTTCTGATCATTATAAAATGTGGGACAGATTAGATGGTTAGAATTTGTTAAGAAAAAAACAAATATGTTGTATTACTGGTTTGGTCACATTTTATGACATTCAGAAATCATGTGAGATACCAGTGAAGAAAATAATTTTCTCCCTTTTTTAGCCTAGTTTGTTCCGGGGGTGTTATTGTTCCACTTATTTTTCCCATTGGGATTTTAAGTCTTCATGTTAAGCAGAACAAATTAATTTGTACAGGCTTTTAACAGTTTATACAGGGATTATGTTGAATGTTGTAACTGAAACAGGTGAGGAGAACCATTTACTTTTGACTTTCATGTTTGGTTACAAACGTTCTTCTAAATATCTTCCATTTGGGGGTAAACGCATTCTCATGTATGTACTGTCCTTTTAACAAAACACAACTTAATAGTTCATTTTTGTTATACATTTAATGAGAAATTTAAATATTTTGTGTTTTTCCCAGCCATCCGTGAAATTAAAAGGTTGTGAAGAAATTAAAGGGGGCTTTCTGATTGTAACTGAGGAGCAGCAATGTATGTGCTTCCCAAGGAATAACCAACATGGCTGTCATTGGGACAACCTCGTCCATCATGACTTTAACCCATTCCCCAAGGTTTTTTGGGACTCCTAATGGGCCCTGTATGCATGAACATCCACACCCCCAGCACATGAAATCCACCATTGGGGCTCTGCAAAAACTTGGGGAACAGTTTCTCCCACCAGGTCTCGCTACACCCGACAGGAATTGTGGGTGGAGGGAGTGAATTAAGCACTTCTCCTCCCCCCTTTCAATACCACGACTGAGGTGCACTTGAGAAAGGGCACCAACCCCCAACTGCTCCCCGGGTACCCAGCATAAATGGTTTGCCCACTGCTCTGGGTGTGTTTTTGTGTGGGGTGTGTGTGTGTGTGTGTGTGGGGTGTGTGTGTGTGCACTTTGGGAGGGGGTTAAATGGAAAGCACAATTCCGAGGATGGATCCCATACTTGGCTGTATGTCACATAATTTTTCACTTTTTCAATTTTCATGAGGTTTTTCATCGGCTCCACAGCAAGCTCTTTCATAAAAAGTAGGGTTTTTTTAAAGGAACTTTAGGTTCTTTTGACCTTTCACTACTTTTTAGAAGCCTCATTAAAGTTTATATGAAATACCTGGAATATGCATTTCTCATGTAAAACAATGTTGTTTCAGCCCTCATTTTCCTATACGTAAGGGGACCAATTCCTTCAATTGACAAGTGTTTTTACTTTCCTTTTCTTTTTTCTTTTTTTAAATGACCAGTAATAGCATTATGATGTGGGGGGTTTTGGGAAACTTTCAAGATCCTTCTGATGTTAACATTTATTTCGGGTCAGTTGCGCAAATAAATTTAGAATCTTGGTTCAATCTTTGTGCTTCAATGTGCATTCCCATTCTATTTTATTATGCATAGTGCGTACCCCTCATTTTTTTGTAACTAAATGTGATTGTTTTTTTGTCTTATATATACATACATACAAAATCTTGTTTCCATTTTGACCAACAACTTCCCTTATGGTGGGGGGAGTGCATGTTATTTTTTCCCGGTTAATTTGCAGTTTTTAAACCCTTCTGATTTTCATATTGAGGTATGAATTAAAAAATAATCCTTGGTTTTGATCTGAGGTTTGAAATGCAACTTTTTTTTTTTTAATCCCGGGCCAATTTATTTATTATACCACATTTTTCAAGGGGTCGGTTCAGATCTTTAGATGGGTGGGTTTTTGTATTTTGCAATTTTTTTTTTTAATCAATTGCCATTTTGATGTGTTGACAGAAAATTTTCTTGTTCGTTTAAATGTGAATGAAAGTGTTGTCTCTATCATTAAATAAAGACATTTTAAAAAAGGGGTTTTGTCATCTTTTTTAAAAATTAAGGAAAGTGAGGAAACTTTGTTTACGATTTGATTGACGTAAAAAAAAAAAAAAAATCCCAGTTGACGCAACTGTTTTTAGTTGAATGGACTAGAAATAATTTTAAAGGGTTCAACTTCAAAAAATTTTTTTAATGGACTATTCCACTCAAATGGGAAGTTGTTTCAACAAAAATATTTTGTCAAGATAACAAAAAAATTTTAGGCAGTGGGGTACAAAATATTTTTAGTTGACTCAACAATTCTTTTTAGAGTGTGAGAACGTCCAGTGTCCATGCAGGAGGCACAACAAATGTAACATAGTCACACATGTAAGCGTTATCCTAATTTAAGACACATGGTGCCTAAAACTGCATAGCAAAAGCACTCAGGTGTTTTTTAGAGAATAAACTTAACTACGCAATGTGTACTGTATAGCACCAACCAACTAGACAACGTGTGCTCTGTAGGCACAAGTGGGTTTAAACAACCATTACATTTTTGAATAAATATAGTATACCTGACTCAGGAAGTAGAAACATAGTATGGACATAATGAAATACACTCCACACTACAGGCTTTCCTGGCTACCGAATCGCACAGTAGTGTTTTGGTCACGTCCCTGAATAGATCAGATAACAATATCTTCAAATTCGGTGTAAAACATAAAAGTCCCTTTTGGTTTTTTGAGTTCCCGTGATAACATCAGGGTAACACCTGTCTGGAGATAAACATTCTCACAGAACACCCCCTCCTCAGCAGAACACATTCTACAAAAGTTTTCATCTTTTCTTTCCATATATAAATGGACTACTTTTGTAATTGAGACGCATTTTACCAAGTCGCGTCACGAAAGACCCGTTGTTCTCTGAGGTACTAAAATTTATTTGTTACCCAAATCATGAAAAGTTTATCTCAATCATGAATCCTGAAGATATAGTAAGTGTTTTATGTGAGCGTAACAAACTTTTAGTTGCCTGGAACCCATGTGCCCGGGGTGGAAGGAAGGGGTGTGAAGTGTACCAAAGAAACAATGGGTCCTTTCTTCCAGATCCTTCCTATCTGTTGTTTGGCTCACGAGTAGATCAAAGGGCCCATTGTTTTGGTCCATCTGCATGGGGAAGTTCGTGGCCTAATGGTTAGAGAGTCGGACGTCCCAACTCGAGGGTTGTGAGTTCGAGTCTCGGGTCCGGCAGGAATTGTGGGTGGGGGTTAATGTGGTGGGGAGTGCATGTCGCGCGTTCTCAGTCCTTTCCACCTATCATGACTCTTCACCACCAATTCAATCCACCACCTTCAATCCACTCTTCACCACAAATGACTGAGGTAGCCCATTGAGCAAGGCATCGAACCCCCAAACTGCTCCCCGGGCGCCGCAGCATGAAAAAGGGCTGCCCACTGCTCCAGGTGTGTGTTCACAGTGTGTTGTGTGTGGTTCACTGCTCTGTGGTGTGTGCAACTTTGTATGGGTTATCACAATGCAGATAGCACCAAATTCTGAGTATGGGCCTCACCATACTTGGCTGAATGTCATCGTCAACTTCACTCACTTTTTTGCATTGCGAGGGTTCCTGAAGAGTCTGGCTTCACAAAGAATTCATTTCATAATGAAATAATTATCACTCCTTACACAATTTCTAATGTTAATGTAGTCATAAACTGTGACATATATCATGTAATGTAATATTGAATGTACATTAAATTGAGGAAATTAAAGTTGTTTCATTGTTATCTCTGTCTTCAACCCCAAACATTTTAGCTTTTTTTGTGCTTCAGGTCAGAACAAAGTCTCATTCCCTTGGAAATACTGGAAGAAAATGGAAATAATATAGCTGAAAGGGTCTACTGATGCGATTTCAATTTTATCCTTTCTCTTGGAGTGTTACAAGCTCTTGAGTGCATTAAAGAAGATCTGTGAACGTTACAAAGACTGACCAGGGTCTCAAATCCAAAGAGATATTCTTTACAAAACTTAAGTTGTCGTCCCCGCCTCCTAAAACGCTCTTTCTAACACTGCCCCCACATTCTCTACGTTCACTATGTGGGAAGATTTGCATAACGCTGCCCAACATGTTCATGCAAAGTAGAAGAAGGCTCTAGGCTGGACAATGGCATATTACATTATTCGGTTTCCTTTGACCGAACACCCACTATAGGATCATAAACTCATAAAGGTGAGAATTAAGATATTTCATGATAATTCCCCAGTTTGAATAAATAGAATAAGAAATAAACTCATGCACCCTCAAAAATAATGAGTGCATGACCGCCCCTGAACAGAGTACCAAATTGTGTATATACATATATCTAATATACCAATGTATCTTATACTCTGTTCTATGGCCTATTAATCAATATTTTTTTTAACAAAGAGGTGGGGGGGGTGTGGTGGAGTTTTGCTATGTTTTTGGGGGCGCCTTACATCTCCGAAGTTGGGAAAGCTCTGCTTTAATATATTATATATATATATAGATCTATATATATATATATTATATATATATATATATAATATATATATATATATAAAAATGCTAAGAGTGGTATACTTGCTGACTATATTTCTTACACTAGAATTTAAAAGACTCAGTTTAATTTAGATGGTATCAGTAATGGTATCGATATCAGCGATACTGGCCCGTTGAAAGTATTGAATCAGATCAACATTAGTCACTACCCATCCAGTGCCACGCATATGAATTTGCTGTATGGGTAATGTGCGAGTTGCAAAATATAGGCCCACAAATATAGTTTCCCACCTTCGTAATAACATCATGCCCGATCACAATTCTCACTGTGGCTCCATAGCTTCCCAAAACTCGTGAATTAATTGTTGTGACATGAATCTGGTCACTGGGCTAAATACCTGGCTAACTGCACAAGGGACAGTGTATTACTCAGTTTCTGAGCGAGAATGACTATTGTACAATGTCAAGGAACAACATAGTAGAAAGTTACCACTGGGATTAACCCAAGACAGGACCTTTTTAATGATTATTTATTTATTCTTTTAAATACATGTTTTGTTACATGGTTCCTTACAACATTTCCATTCAATATTAATTATAAATGTGTAATTTAGATGTTCACTAACTGTCAAGCAAGTGTGTTTAGGTGAAATATATAAAAGTTTGCATTTTCAATTTTTCAGTAACATGTCATTATAAATATTGAGTTGGTTCATGTGGTTTTAAAGTTTTGTGCTTCAGAAATGTGGATTAAATTGCGGGAAGGGAGCATTAGTGAGCCATGATTGCTCCCTAGTTTTTGCAGTGCATTGTGGATTTTTTAGGACGTGAACATTACAGGCAATTGAAGGATTATGCGAATGAGACAGCCGTTTGGCTGCATGTCCACCAAAGTGTTTAGCAGCTAAAAAACACACAGTAACCTCTGATTAAAATGTTTGCCTCAGCTGGTGAGAAACTTGAGAGCGTTTTTTTTTTTTTTTTCCTGAGAGACACTGAGGTTGCTATGAATACTAATATCTGCCTGAAGTAATGGCAGACGCCGTGCGAATGAAATGTTTTTTCCAAGCATTTATTTGGTATTTTTTCATAACAATATTAAATGGTATAATCCGGTAAATTCAGTCTCGGTAAAACCACATAGCTATATTACGTATATCGGAGACAAGCAATATGAACCTCTCCGTTGTTGTTACGTTTAGTAACAAGCAGGATCGGTACTGGGGATTAGTCCTCGTGTTTCAAGCTGTTTTCAGTCAATGCAGTATGAGCGGGAAAGAGAATTGATTTGTTCATCTCATGATTCCTTCAGGTTTGAAGTCATTCTTTCATCACGTGACAGGACCAATAAGCTTTAACCTATTGCAGTCTGAGCCAGAAGAAAGAGAACTATAAATAATAATAATAATATATATAACGTCTTATATTACCTTTGCTAGCAAAATTCGTGTATGGAAAAATAACATCAGGGATAGAAATTCACACATATAACTTGTAATAAGTAAAAAGTAAAGTAGGCTATAGTCGACATGTTAGGGAAGTAACACGTAAGATTTTATCTATGATAAAATGAACGAAATGACTCAAAAAAGATTTGTTCATTTTGCTGACGAGACTCAAAGGTCCAGAGTCGGTAAAATTACCGAACTTACACCATCACTAGATGTGACGGTTTCTCTTATTAATCCGCTTCTCCTCCACTGTGAGGTATCTGACTGAAAAGTGACAGTGATGAGAGCTGTGTCTTACCCCAAGTTGAACTTGAACATTCTTTAAACTCTCGGCGCCGAGAAAAAACCACCCGAAACGCTCAGTGCGAAAAAATCAGCTCAGCGCTGCGCATACTGTGAATGAATACCAAAGGTCAAGGTTTGTCCTGTTAACATGACCGGTTAGCCCCTGCTTAGATGTTTGTAAATAAATACCTCATATGTCGTGTGAAAGCGCCTTTATATACTTTTACAGTAATTTATTCATTGTAATTATTGCTAGGAGTTACAAATTTAAAAACATCCCTAAAAAACAGACTTGTGGTCTAAGGAGTTGATAAAATCAATAGGTCAGTCAACTTCATGTGCATGAAGATTTAAGTTTCATCGCACTCCACAAAAAACAAACCACTGTATCAGCTGCATTAGAGCCAAAGTGACCACAATGAAGTTCCGTTGAAAATCGGCACTTTTTAAATTGGCATTTTTCCTTGCACATGTTTGAAGCCTTCTGCTGTCACAGAAGTAAAACCATTACTGCCTTTGAGGACGATGCTTCAGTTACTGCGCGCGATGTTGGCGCCTTCAGAACGTTGAACGGTCACGCATCAGTTATATTTTGGTGGCAAAAAGTGTAGTATCTGGGCATAGCTACATAGTACAAAATATACACTAGTTGCAGGCATGCAAACGTATTGTGTTAATCGCGGATGCGAAGACAAGAGGAGAAACGGTTAGCTGGCCCATAATAAAATTAGGTAACCGGCACGCGGGATCAGAAACTCGCTACTGATCAAGTATAAACTATTACAAACACGCAGAAAGATCATACTAATTGTTTTTATGACAGGTACAAATGGCTCTAAGATACTGAGGACACAGGGGACAAAAGATGACCGAATAGCCTAAAAAAAGAAATATTAGCTGTGTAGAGCAAAGTGACTGTGTCTGCTTCTCATGAGAAAATAACTACTGAAATTAGCATAATTATTGTTTTTTCTTGCCGGGTACAACACTTTTACTACTTTTCTCATCTATACTAACACCCCACAATCTGTTTTAATATGCAAACCAAAAAAAATAACGCACTATAAGGCGCACAAGAGGACACCTCGGACAAGTTGAGCCACGCACAGAGCAAGACGGGGCGAGTAGTTTACCTTTTTGGGAGTATACAAGAACAAAAAGTCTACAAGCTATTTTAAAAGCGTAGTTAGTACGTTTTTCTAGTTCTTACAGGTTAGATATTTACTATTTAAGATGTGATTTAGGTTATCCATTAGTTAATTTTTTGACAAACACCAGCACTGATGGGCATTTCACAATAAAAACTATTACTGTGTTAAAGCACTAAGGCTTTAAAAAAACTGTGAATATCATAGTTCTCAAATAGAAAAAACACCGTTAAACCACAATGCTATTGACACATCAAGACAAACACGCACTGATGTTTAACCACACAGTGTCCAGTATCGACCTCATGTATGTGAAGACTCTGTTTGGTATATCCAACAGATCAAACCACATCTCTGAACAAATGGAAATATATCAGACCACAGCAGGTCTTATTTATGAGACTTACAACCTGAGCTGCTAGAAGCCTCATGCTGCCAGGGGTCTCTAGAACAACAAAGGTTCATAATTTACAGAATAACAGTAAAATCCCAATAGGTCTTACTACTTGTAATGTCCATCTTAATTTATTTGCTTGTGAAATGGTGTTAAACCATCAGGTTTTAAATGATAAGTTATACATACACTCGGTTATTGCTGATTTTGATACTTGCATTCTGGGCTGCTGCAGAGTTTTAATATTAGGTTTCACACCAGCAATAGTGTTTCTTATGTCAATTATTTTTAAGTGGGCACATTTTATTAATCTTTAATCCTGAATGACACAATTTCAGTCCTTTGGGATTTCTTGGTCGATGACAGGGCAAACTACTAAAAGCACACATGAAAATACCGAATGTTTGCATGAAAATAAAAATGCACTTTTTATGGTAATGGTGGATCACACGCAGCTGGATCTGGCAACCTAGCACCGAAAGAAGTTTTGATCTATTCTCTCGTAGTGCCGGACCACCTGCGCTAGTACCCCACTTCATCCTCTCTAGCCATTCTGTAAAAAAACAACAAACAAACAAACAAAAAGAGATATATGAATAATACTAATAATAATAATAAACAATTTGAAACCAGCTTCCTCCATCTTGCAACTGCTGGACATTTGACTGAGGATGGGGTCTTGAGGTCATTTGATATAGCATCGCTCCAATGCCACGTTGGACAGTGCCAAATATTTCAAACAAATTCTATTACAGTGGACATTGATGACAAAAATGATGAGCAAGGGAAGCAGATGGAGCAGGACACCAAATAGGGTACTTAAAAATGTTTGTGAAGTTCAAAGTAATAACCAAAAAAGTGATTACAACATGTTGTGTAAATACCGCCTGTATTAGAACGCAAGATTGACTTTTTATGTGTGTTAATGAAGTTTAGAGATCCTACTATGTTTTTTTGGCAGTGTTTTCTCAGTTGTTACAAAAATATTTTAAAATACCCTATATGGACATTAGGTCTGAAGTTGTTTATCAAAATGCGATAGTGATAATCCTCCAGCTGACCACATGAAGTACTGCATCCATTGGCTCATCTTGAGCTCGATGGAATATGGATCTAATGTTCTGTAATTGCACCCTGTTGATCTGTTATATCTATAACTAGATTTTAAGTAGTTCATCTAAGTACATCATGTTATTACCACCCTTATACAGTTGTTTTAATTCCAGAAACGTTTTTAACAGATGGAATGTACTCACAATACGAAAATAATTAGAATATTGCAACTGCTTTTCACTCAAACTTTAATCAATTCCAATTATAATAGTGACCAAAATAATAGATTTTTTAAAGTAAATCAGTCCAGTCAAAAAAGTTGATTGTTAAATATTTTATTTTTAAATCAGTAAACAACTTATTTTCTGTTTCCATTGATACCTAAATACACAACTCCTACCACTGTAATACCTATTACTTCAAAGATGACATCTTGTGCAAAAAGCTGTCAATATTAGTGTTAATGCAGAAATTTTTTTTAATTCTCACTTGTTTTTCGTGATATTAACAAATTATCTAGACATTTATAGCTGTTTAGCTTATACAAACAAGTCTTCTGAATTTCTAATTTAGAAAGAAGGAAGAGAAAAAAAATTGCAGATCATTTATAAATAAAACCCGAGAGGAATTTAATAAATAATTAATAAAAATAAGTAATACAAAGTAATTAGTTTTTGGTATGGTGAACTGTATTGTTCATTGAAGGGCTTTCACTGAATATAGAAATGGTTTTCCTTCCATAAAAAGGACTTCGAAAGTGTAACGACATATTTATGGTACTAACTGTGATAAACCAGAATTAGGGCTATAATAATATGGCATTTTAAAGTCCAAAGTTTTAAAAGTGTTATTTGTAGTCACACTTATTTGTACCACTGCCTTCTTGAATCAGTTTCTTGTGTTTCCTGCAGAATTGCAGAAGATCCCGACTGGCGCTACAATTCAACAGAGACCAAGCAGCAGCAGAAAACCAGCACTATCATGAGACACTTGAATCTGTTAATTAAATAATTATGTGTCCATTCCCAGTACAACAAAAACACAAGAACAGCTCAGTAAATGAAACACACTTATTCATTGCGGCTGTACCTGAACATGTTGACAGTGCTGAGGTGATGTCCCAGATGTTTGGTTTCTTGTTGCTGATGGGATTGTTTTGATTCACACAGATTGTAGCTGTTTTTAATCCTGATTATTCCACCTCCAGAGGTAAAGAGAGATGATGCTGAGATCAAGACACACTGATGCTGACACAATCAACTGTTTCCTTGACAATGAGAGATTCACATTACCCACATTCAACACTGAACACACCAATGAAAAGCAATACTGATGATGTGATTGAGGACGATGACGATGATGAAGAACAGGTTTGAGAGTTACTGCTGATGACAGGAACAGGCAGACGAAGCTGAAAAAGAAGCATTCTAGATTTCACTAGATGTTTTTAAAGATTACAACTGTTTGAGATTTTGATGATTAATATAAGAAAAAACATTAAATAGTGTGGAAAAAAGGGAATTCTGAATTAAATGAATCAATATTTAACTCACCTTGGACAGTGAGACTGAATCTATTCTGATCGCACAGTTGTAGCTCTGTAGTTGATAGAGTCCAGTGTGTTCAGTTCTGTGGTGTCTGTGATGATGCAGAGATCCAGTTTTGAGGATCCACCTTCCAGTCCGTCTCTGAATCTCCCCGCAGTAACATTATCATATTACAGTGATGCGGCCGGCCACTTACTCTGATTTCAGATATTAAAGTGTTTTTCAGATCCAAACCTCGACTGAACCAGATGTTCATCCATTATTTCAGTAAGACCAGAGTTGTAGGAGTGGACTGAATCCTTCTCCTCCAGCACTGACATTGACTTCACGTAACCGTATCACCAAACACACCTTGCGAAAAGAGAGTTTTTTCACAGATTAAAAAGGCAAATAATTTTATGGTGGCTTACACTAATATATAGTTTTTTGCTATTTAAAAGTGAAATGGAAAAAAACACAGAGGACAGCATAGAAAAGCACCATTTAGAAAGTTGAGCTCCACGAAAATGATAACAACATATATAAAATACTAAAAATTAAAATAAAATACTGAAATATTAAAACCAAAAACTAACTTAGTAACACAGTCCATATAAAAATAATTTCTAAACTTACCGGCTGAATGCCCCAACCCAAACTCAAAGTGGATCCAAACAACGACATGAACCATTTTCTTTAAGATTACAACACTGGCACATTTCTGCTTTCTGATAACAGATGCTTCTACATGCACGCACTAGATGTGTAATTAAAAGCCACACCGCTAACAGGGGACTGACCAGCCTTCTTGCTGCTGCGCTCCTAAATGTGATCACATATATCAACAGTTAAAGGATATTCACCACGGGCAGTGGTCCTCAAACCCGCTTCCTCGGTACAGTTTAGCGCTCCCCCCACTCCAAATCACACACTGCTTTAAAGTTTCTTCTAGTAATCCTGAAGAGCTTAAATTCAGCTGGATAGGTTTTGTTTTGATAGGGGTTGACAGCTACCTGAGTAGAGGCTGTGGCCCTCCAGGAACGGAGTTTGAGACCAATGCCTTTATAGACAGTTAAAATTTTGCTTATCTATAAATCTTATATTTATCTCTTTTTCTTTAAGTATACGATATTTGTATACACAATACATTTTTTTTGAATTTCTTGTTCTTCATTTTATTCCACCTTAAAAAAATGATTTGGGTTTTTGCTCTTGTAAACATTGTCCTCTTTTGTACTAAAAAATATTCTCCTGACAGCTCTCTCCTATGTTTTTTGGATTATGCACAGGGATAGGAATCCTGTTTTCAAACATCAGTGTTGAGGGATTCACTTATTTCATGAAAAATTTTGTTCTGCGTGGAGTAGAAGATAAAATCCATATTGGCCAAAAAGAGAAAAAGGGGAATACGCTTTTTGCACACAAAGTACAGATACACTGATGTCTTCCAGTAAAAACCACTCAAAAGCAGAATCTTTTTTGTCCACCCAAAGATCAAACCACATCTATTCAAAAAACATATGTAAATAACGCTATCACGCAGGGTCGACTTTTATATATTTTTAAATTAAATACAGTTGAGGAATACTCGGGCACTCTTGTATTTTATAGACTAAACTTTTTTAAATGATTTGTGTGTGCATAATCTTCTTGATGGGTCTTGTATAACCTACGGATTTTGCACCTGATATACAAAAGGCACGAAATTAAATAAGAAATTAAAAATAGCACGTAATGTTTTAAGTTCGATCCCACAGCCAGCCCACGTGTCCCACACTTCCCCCCAGTTCCCACGCCGCCCATACTCTCCCCACTGTGCCCACACCCAGCCCACACTGTGTACATACCTGGGGGCCATGTTATGGCCACAATTGGCACCATTGGGAGCCCACTCAGCTTTGTGTGGGCCACCCCACACTTAACCCACACTTTGGCTGTCCCATTTGGGGCCCCCCACAGGGGCTCCATGTGTGGGGCCACCCGTGCCCCGCATTTCACGGGGCCCTCCCGCGCGGGCAAGATTTTTTGCCCACAGGGGCCCACTTGGGCCCCAAGGGGCATGTTTGCTGGGAAGCCCTGTCCGCTGCCGCGGTCCTTCCTGTTGTTCAAGCCTGAGATACTTTCATTTTCGCTTGACCGGATTATTCTGCAATAGCCATGTTATACTTAATTTGTACGCAAGACAACGGTTAATGTCTTCCTTGTGTAAAAAACAACTGTAGTGTTTTTATATTACTTTTTTTCTAACTTTAGATCTGAAAGGCTACCCCAAATGTAAAAACTTTCCGTCACTGAAGTAAAATGACGCATTGAGCAGTGTTGCCAATCCGCTTTTTCCCGCGGAATTGGGCACTTTATCACGTTGCCGGGCCGGGTTGTTGTTTTCATTCCGCGGGCCGACCCCGAAAACGTGATATTTAGCCCCAGATGTTGAATTTTACCGGGGGAAACCCTCGCCAAAAATGTGTATTTTACCCCCCGGAACCCCCCTCGAAATGCGATTGGCTAGTTTTGAGTAGCAAATTGGCGGGTTTTTGTTATGAAA
>NW_024873346.1:0-16209 GCF_018340385.1 Cyprinus carpio | reverse complement strand
AATGGTTTTAATGGCCACTGTAATGGTCTCTGTTGGTCTCTATTGGTAATTTGCTTTCTTCTATTGGTGGCATGTATTGTCTCTTGGATACCATTAAGGACCAACAGAACACCTTTGGAAACTTCTGGTGGTATCTACTGGACACCAGTAGAAACCATTATGACTCCAATAAATTAAGTGGTTTCTTGGAAAACTGTAATGGTCTTAGTGGGTAGGCTAGACTGCTGAAAAAAAAAAAATGTAAAAACAAATAAATGAACACACAAACAATAGAAACCATTACAGAATTTGTAATGGTTTTAATGGTTCTAATTGGAATTCTGTTGGTTTTAATGGACATTGTAATGGTCCCTATGGGTCTCTATTTATAATTTGCTTTATTTATTTGTGGCATGTATTGTCTATTGGATATCGTTAAGGACCAATAGAACACCTTTGGAAACTACCCACCCAGCACCAGACGTCATTCGGACATCGTTTTTTTTTTTTTTTTTTTTTCGCTAAATCTCGGCCCGTCATGGCCTTCTTTTAGATCAAAAATTGACGTTGAAAGTTGGTTTTTGCTTGTTTCGTCGGATTTGGTCCAAATTTTGCCCTAAACTCAGCAATGGTCTTTGTTTTGTCTTTATGATTTGGTTCCAATATAGCCCCAAAATCTATGTTTAATATTAGGTTTTGTTTGGTCCATCTGATTTGGTCCAAATTTAGGCCAAAATAAATGTTGAAATAACAGTGAAATTCTGCGTGACTTCTACGTGCTGTAATGGGCGCGCGCGCTGAACTGGAGCGGAGGACGTCACCATGGAAACGAGGCGGCAGCCCAACCGTCAAGCAGCTGAACGCTGACTCTCAATGTGGTTTTCACTATTGTTTTTTAGGTAAGTTTCGTCTATATAATTACACAAATAGTACATTAAAGTGTTTCTGACACTTTATTTCATGTAAATGATACGCTTCCGTTTAATATTTACTTTATAGAAATGGTTTAGTGTCGTCAGAAAAAGTCCGTTAGCATCTCCACTGTAAGGCTAACTACAAGAGGTAACGATAAACTTGAGCTCTTATTATTAAGTTTGGGCTTTATATGTCATCTTATGTGTGGATGAGCGCTCTCTCGCTCGCTCTCTCTCTCTCTCTCTCTCTCTCTCTCTCTATATATATATATCTCAACGGATGAATGGAAGTAAGCTAATTAATTTAACCTAAAAGTATGCACTGTACAGTTAACGTTACATCACTTACAATGGGCTGAAAACTTCAGGTTTTGATCTTTCATAGTAACGTTAAACCACATAAATACCACTTGTTCTGTTATTTCAGAAGTGCCAGAAAAGAAAAAAAAACCTCTATGACACAGGAGATGTTCCTGATTTTAAAATTTCTGAAGGGATACAATCAAAACACACAAACAAACACACACACACACACACACACATATATATATATATATATATATATTATATTTATAATTATGTGTGTGTGTGTGTGTGTGTGTGTGTGTGTGTGTGTGTGTGTGTGTGTTGTTTGCTTGTTAGTTATTTTGATGTCCACGCTGTAGGAGCATTACTAAATTAGTAAAACTAAAACTGTTTAAGTCTTTTTTTTTTTTGTATATATTTCTGTCAATTATTATTTTTCTTTTCTGCATTTCACCTCTGCTATAGTTTATTTATAATAAACCTGTCATTGTATAATGAATATTGTTGTCTCTGTGACAGTATGCTTATGTTCCCAGGTTCTTCCATGCTGATGGCTGTGCTCTAGAGTCATATCTCCTGTCGAAGAACATCTTTTAGACATTATGAACCATGAAAAGTAAGTAATTCCTCAAACATACCACTACCATTCAAAAATGTAAGGGTCAGATTTGTAAAAAATAAATATTTTATGCTCACCACTGCTGCATTTATTTGATTAAAATACAGTAAAATAGTAATATTGTGAAATTACCATTTTATAACTATTTTCTATTTCAGTATGTTTTAAAAAAGTGATCAAAGCTGAATTTTCAGCATCATTACTCCAGTCTCCAGTGTCACATAATCCTTCAAATATTAGTCAATTCTTATAAAGTGCAAGAAGCTCTTACAAATATTAATGTAAATAGTATTTTTTTTCCTTTGGTGATTTGTATTGTATACCCAGAATGCAATGCACAATGAAGTAGATTCCCATTCTCTAACTCCAAGCTACACACTCTCACACCGTGTCTACACTGGACGCACCAAAGTGACTGTTGAAAATCATTTGAACTTTGTCAGTATCATAAATAGAAAGAGGCATCAGTTTACCGTCTGTGATTTGTTGTGTCGTGCCGTGCCACATCCAGTGTAGAGAGCATTATGATTAAAATAGGCTCTGTTGTATTTTGTTGTGCCGTCCAGTGTAGACACAGTGTTAGAACTCTTATTAAAATATCATTACATATGACGCATGTATGATGCCATTCATCACTGATAGATCTTTTCTATTTCATCGATAAACCACAAGGTGACTGTAACATATTTAAACAATATTAATAAGAATAAATAAAAAATGCATCTGTGACTTACTGTAATATTGCTTCTTATTTTTTCAGTGGGTTGAAAGTTCTTATTAAACACATAGCTTTATTCTCATCTCTGTGCATTTTCAGACGTTGTGCATATTTCTGAATCAAATCTTTTTAACTTTTTAACATCATAATATTGGTTGTCTTCTCTTTTGTCAGAGTTTAGCTCCAACCCCAGTTAAGCAGCTGATCAAGGATCACCAGAAAAACTCTGCAGAACGTTGGTCCTCCAGCCCAGGACTGGACACCAGTGTTGTAAGTCATCAATCTAGAAGTTATCCTGCCTCTTTGAAGTGTCATGTTCAGAATATATTACAGGAGATCTCTCATTGTCTCTTAAGGTCCACTCACATTCAGAGTTTTGCTCCAACCTGCATTGCACCTGAACACATTAATCAAGGTCTTCAGTTTTACAAACTATTAGTGTTGTCATGGTACCAAAATTTCAGTATTCGGTACCAGTACCAGTGAAAATCCATTGTACTCGGTACCAATTTCAGTACCAAAGCAAAACACAAAAACAATGCTAATTAATTTTTTATTATTATTATTATTATTATTATTATAGCTGCACTTATACTAACAATTAACACTTATACTAACAATTAACTAACAAAACAGCGTTCATTTCAATCCGACATTCAAATGTTTATCAGGATATATATACACAATTATATATATCCTGATAAACATACACAGAATGACAGTCAATCACTGATCTTTATTGAACTGCTTTTATAGTTTTAATAATTACTTTATTTGTAATGAACACAATAAAGGGATTTACAATGGATTATTTGTTTTTTTTTTACTTGAATGCTTTTGTTCAGATGTAAAATAAAAAGTGAATTATTATTAAGAAAAGAACTGCAGGAAAAGATGCAATGTTGCTCTGTGATTTTGCTTTGGAACCTTTAGAAAACTTTAACCTGATTTTTCTCAAAATTGACTTTGCCAACTCTTTCAACTTCAAACTGGTGTAGTTCAGTAATTTTTTGTCAGATTTCAACAAATTCTACATCATTTTGAAGGACTATTAATGAGAATAATAATAAAAAAAAAAAAAACTCATTTTTGCTCATTGTGACTTATTTTGCCAGCACAGGTCACACATGCTACTTAATTTCCACTTGAGAGTGGTCAGATTTAAAGTCTGAGATTAGTCCATCAGTTCTTGAATTTCAATTTGTTTATGTATGAAATAATGTGTGTGTGTGTGTGTGTGTGTTTGAAACAAGAGTGTCTGTCTCAGAAGCTGAAGAAAAGAGGCCACACCTCAGAGGAAATAAGCGCCCCTAAGTGTACAGAAATAAGAAGATCAGTGACAAACCAGATAAAACTTCTCAGTGGTAAGTATTTACATATCCATATCCGAATGTAATTACTACAACCTCTTATATGATTTGAAGGTAAATAGAGACTATGTACCATAAAAAGTAGACAATGTAATTATTCAAGACTATTTGTGACCCTGGACCACAAAACCAGTTATAAGGGTAATTTTTTTAAAAATGTAGATTTTTATATCAATAATATTAAGAATTAATTTTCCATTGATGTATGGTTTTGTTAGGAGGACAATATTTGTCTGAGATACAACTATTTGAAAATCTGGAATCTGAGGGTGCAAAAAAATCTAAATATTGCGAAAAATATTTGAAGTCCAAAGCAAAGCATTTTTTTAATCAAAAATAAAGTTTTGATACATTTATGGTAGGAAATTTACAAAATATATTCATGGAACATGATCTTTACTTAAAATCCTAATGATTTTTGCATGAAAGAAAAATCGATAATTTTGTCCCATACAATGTTTTGTTGTCTATTGCTATAAATAAACCCCAGCGACTTAAAACTGCTTTTGTGCTCCAGGGACACATTTATTCACTCACTCATAACAACAAACAACACTGAACTACACCTAAAACCATTGAGATATTCAACACAGCAGACAATAATTAATGACAATATGCATCTATTAAAGCAGCGTATAAGATAAATTAAAAAATTATCTGCTTTAAAAATGTGTCCATGGACAAAAGTTCATATCTGTCAAGAATTTGAATCTGCTCAAAATGCCCCAAAGTGTTTGGACGAATTTAAACATGATGATGTTTTGTCAACAACTAAGTTTTTGCAACTTTTTTGAGATTGCCATATAAATATATGTATGGATAATCTCACATACTGGTAATGTGGTTTAAGTGGTACATTGTCCTAACAAATTTTCCTTCTCCTTTTGCAGGTCTAAGACAGCTACAATGAAGCCACAAATGCAGTTCATAGTTCCTGTATTTCTATAATGCATTAATGAATAACAGTAATTAAAAAAAAATGTAATGTCAAGGTTTTGTGTTAATTCCAGCTATGTTGAGTATTCTGTGAATAATTTAGATTTTAGGTGCATATTCTTAATTCTTTGCAAAACAACCAGAACTGTTTGCTATTGAAAGGTTGGTATGTAGTTTAAATAAATAAAAATGATATTCTTGACAAAACCTGTGTATAGTTGTATTAATAATTTAAATTATTTAATTAATCAATGGCCTAATTACCAGTTATCAGGTACAGTAAACATTAAAATCAAAAATACAAACTGCACGGAAACCAATACAAATAAAGACTAGCAACGGAACACAAGACAATACAAAATATGTGCAACCATAAATGTGCAATAGACCATCTTGTAATGGAAACACCAGAACCAATACAAAACTGTGATGGAAACCATTAAATATGTGCAAATAAAGACCAATACAAACTTGTAATTGGAAACATCAGAACCATTACAAAACTGTGATGGAAACCAAATCGTTAAATACAAATGTAATGCAAACCTATACAAACAATATAAATCCTAATGGAATATGCCCAAAACACACTACGTAATGGAAACCATTTGGTAATGGTTTTAATGGTAATTGCTGATGGTTTGTAATGGAAAACCAAGAATTTCTGTAATGGTTTCTATGTTTTTTCAGCAGGGAGCAGCGGCAATTGTCACTCAAGTGACAAATCGAGATATGAGTTACCAAAAAAAAATTTCCCCCCTCAATTTGTAAGGAAACCTCATTTTTTGACAGGCTGGTTAAACCTGGTAAATCCTAATGGAATATTTTGCAGCCAAAGCGGCACAGGCACTGACAGTAATGGAAACCATTTAATGGTTTCCACATGGTTTTTGCTGATGGTTAATGGAAACTCTTAGATTGGCCGCGCTGATTGGTTTGTTGTTTAATGGGCAAGTTGGGCATTAGCATTTCTGTTCACTACCATTCGCCTAACCCCCCCTCACAGGTGGCATGAAGGGCAAAATTACCATATAGACCAAAACATTTTTGAACGCGGAACGTTTTTTTTTTCTCTGCCTGCTGTAAAGTTGGGATGTTGGAACATGGATGTCTATGGGATTGACTCCTTTTGCAGCCAGCCTCAAGCGGCCAGTCGATGAATTACAGTTTTAGTCACTTATTCCGTATTGGCTTCACGAGAGAGAGCGGGAGGTTTGCCGCTATCGGATTATCATGCACTGTTTCACCCCTCTCTCTGTTTTTTACAATAATGGTAATTAATCACATCTGATTGGGCCGCCGATGCGATTTGGACCAATCAAAAACAAAGTTCTCCTTGAGGTAAGAGCGAAAGGAAAAAGAAAAAAAACTGGGAGCCGGCTATCACTCGATGCGAGCCGGCTCTTCTGATTCACTACAAAGCATCGGCTCCCACAGACCGCATCTTTTGCGCATGACACATCACTACTAGTCTGGCTTTTACTATTTAAAAGCATTTCTATTCAGATTTACATCCCACTGGTTGCTACACCTCTATTTTACTCTTGTGTCTATTATCCCTGGCCATTAAGTTTGCAAATCTCAGTTGTAACAGTGCTTAGGAATTAATAAAATACATTAGGAGAGATCACAAGTCTTTATTCCACATGGAAAATAATTAATAATAACAATGTGGAGCAAAGGGTTAATGTAGTGTGGCATAAGATGTATCCTAGCTGAATGGACTGTTATTTTTTTAATCTCTACTGCCTAAACAGACTCATTCAAATGTTAAAAAATATCAGAAGTATTAAATGTATTTTACTAGGAACAACTAAAGGGCTCAATAAAAGGCTATGAGAGCTTTTACTGCATGCAAGTTCACTGGAAACAAATTCAGTAATTGTCTCAATGTGTTTATTATCAAGGGCAAAAATGTGCACATACAATAGTAAATACATTACAAACAAAAGGTATTAAATACTTTTAATATCAATAAACATTATTACAAATATTCTGCAATTAAATAAAGCAAATACATTAGATTGCATTTTTCTTTCACATTGTCTATTTATTCACACAATATGGGCTCTAAATTTGATCAAATTTTGAAATTACCATTCTTACGGCTTATTATTATTATCATTGTGCATGAGTGAAAGTCAAACAATGTTACATTTTTTGACCCATTTGCTTTCCGTTGTAAAAAAGAAGGCTAAGTTACAGTGCTGTTTATACAATGAAGCTTATTTAGAGAAAGTCATGGTACCTTTGGATACTGCTGTATTATTATATTACATATTATGTGAAGATAATAAAAGTATAATAATAAGAAGAAATAATAACAACAAAAAAAAAATCCTGAGACAGTGCTGTTGGTGATTTAAGGATTGTGTTCACGAGTGATACAAGCCTGCACAGCTTCATCGTGTAACGTTAGTTCAATCAGCTAAAGAGCGCATGTATTTCTTGATGATACCGCGCATATCTGCATACCTGAAATAAGGGCACAGAAGAAAAAAAAAATGAGTGCACATAATGAATACAAATGACTGTATACGTGTGACTCCGTCTATACCTCTTCTTCAGTTTCTGCATCTCTCTTTCTTCTTCCTCTTGCAGCTTAGCAATGAAGCTTTGTAAAACAGGAAGCTCAAACTTGATGTATTGTGCCACCTTGAGGACAAAACGAGGTATTACAAAAATATATACATACAAATTTGCACTGTGTACACTTGTCACATTGACTGAATTCAGTGCCCTAACAAACTACTCTTACTATTTCTAGAATAAATAGTAAGAATTCAGTATGCAATTTTTCTGTGACCTTTTACTTCAGCCAAAATGTGCAGTATACAACCAGGCACATTATTACACATTAGAATTTTTAATCCCAAAATGCAATGTGCATAACTTTCCATTACAAAATGAAAAATTGGAAGTAATACAAATGTGAAAAATTTGAATAAAAATGTTAATTTATATTTATATATTTTTTTATTTATTTGGTTTTAGAAACTGAAATGTAATTTATATAAATAAATTTATCTAACTAAATAAATTTTTAAGTTTGGAAAATAAATAAATAGATAGATAAATAGATAGATAAACAGATTACATAAACATAATATAGAATTAAACAGTTAATGAACACATAAAAATAACTAAATTAATAAATTATTATATTACCAAACAAATAATAAATGTAATACATATCTGTTGTATGTCGTTTTAAGTCATTTTTTAAATGAGTTTTATCTTTGAATTGAATGCATTCGTGACAAACCAACAAACAAATAAATAATAAACAAATAAATACTGCTGTTCAGAGAAAGAACTGTGAGAAAAAGTAAGCATCAATTAAAAGATAACGATTAAAATAAATGCAACATGCAAAAAGATGCTAAAATGAAATAAAATGGACACGTACTAATTTGCTTGGAGATTTAATACTTCATTTATGAATTCTATGTTTTATTAACAATTTAGTTATGTGCTTGTTTACCGATTTATTTAAATATATAAATATCCATTTGATTATTTAATTTTGAGTGACTTGGCCCCACATAAGACAAGCAGTTTGGGTAAGAAGGAAGGATAGACAGATAGACAGATAGATAGATAGATAGATAGATAGATAGATAGCCAATGTGATATTTGGTCTCTTACATCATGAGTGACCTCTTCCACCTGGTCCGTCTCCATTAGGAACATTTTGCTGACCTGTTCACAAGGGCCATGTAAAACTCTGAGCGTCAAAGGATGGTCATTAGGCTTCAGCTGATGTCTCTCTGGGTGCAGGGAGAGGAATATGAACTCAGGGACAAAGAAAATAATACTATGACACATTTAATTTCAGTTCGGACGTACCTCCGCTGGTGTGGACGATATAAAGGCTGAATTCATCCGGACTGTTCTCAATCTTGAACTTGTTAAGCAGCACCCGCATGACCTGTGCTGTCGTCATACAGCTGTTGACGCGGACGTTGGTCACAGAGCCGAACTTAGGCGTAAAAACTGCCGTCTGTTTAACAGATAGGAACAACTGTGAGCAAAAGGGCTTACAAACATGCTTACAGTTCACGAAACACGACGCCCACCTTGTGGTTGTAAAAGTGGCCGTTGAAGGAGCATCGGTGTCTCTTAAGTCTCCTGATTCCAAGCCGTCGCCCGCTGATTCTCCTTCCGCCGACATCACTCCTGGCCCTGGAGAGACGATCAGAGTGTGTCGACTCCTGCTGCTCCTCACCTGCCAGATGAGATTTTACATCCAACGAGACAGACAGATATGATGCGGAGACAGATATGAACACTGGTAAGTTTTTAGAAAAAAAGTCAAGAATATATATTCACCTGTCTCTTCCTTCTCTTCACTGAAGTCTTTTGATTGGTCGTCTGCTGTAGCGACCTCACTGGAAATAAACGATTATTTCAGGATAAAAAAACAAAACAAAAAATTAACCTTCATAAACTTATCGTTCCAGATTGCCTATATTTCAATAAATCATATTTTAACTATATTTCCTATACATCAAACACACATACAAAAAAAATTTAGGCCTCAGATTTTTACTAAAGTGTTTGCTTAGATGAATTATTGTTTATCTGTAAAGTTGCCTAAATGATTCTTTATTGTGGAAATATAACAAGCAGCACAGCTGTTGTCTGTATTTTCTGACCAGCAAATCAGCATATTAAAATGATTTCTGGAGGATCACGTGACACTGAAGACTGGCGTCTTTCTCTCAGTAATAAATTAAAATTATTATTTAAATAGGCTATATTTTAAAACTCAGGCTATTTTATTGTAATAACATTTCACAATATTATTTTCACTGTATTTTTGATCAAATAAATGCAGCCTTTTTGAGGACTTCTTTCAAAAACATAATAAAAAATCTCACTGACCTTTTATAATTTTCAAAAAAGAATTTTCGATGTACGGAATTTTGCACAGACAAGATCAAATAAATATTTCTATCAGTTTAGTCTCAGGTCAAAGTATTTTTTTCTAGTTTCACTGTGAAGGCGAAAACAAACAAACAAACAAAAAACAACCAAAAAAAACAAAACAAAAAACATTTTTTTTTTTTTTTTTTTTTTTTTTTTTTTTACAAACATCTTTAGGAAAATAATTTTCTGTGGTAATTCACAGATGTTGTTGATATTAACCCAAAAGCACCCATAAAATAATACAAATTATATAAATAATAAAATAATTCATAATATTAAAATAAAAACCCTTCCTTGCATTTAACATATTACTTGAGTGACGACTTGAGTGGGTCGATGTCCGTTTCGGCGCCTCAGAGATGTTAGTGAGGGGCGTGGCCTGCCTGCCTCCTTCTCGTCCTCCATCTGCAGTCTGATTGGCAGCTGTACACCCCAAACATTGAGCAACCCCTCAATGATCAACTCTCCTTCCTCCTGTGAAAATCACATAATCAGATAAATGACATCCATACAACAGGCTGTAATTTACCAACTAACCAGCTAACCTCTCTGTGTCTCAACTGGAGGGCTTCTCCTTTGTAATAAAGGTTGTATGTGTTGAGCTGTGAGAGAAGAATGCTCCTGCAACCAAAAAGGAAAAAAGAAAGAAGTTGTTTCAGGTTTGCGAGAATGGTGTAAGAACAAGAAACCTTGCAGTGACACCGCAAAATGCACTTACTTGCTTATAAATTTGTTTTCGCCGATCTGGACCTTGTCTGAATCATCACTGGCCATGTCGAGTGGGTGAGTGGAAAGCCACTAGGAAGGCCTGTAAAGAATGAAGGCATGAAACTGAAAAAGAACGTTTAAAACATCTCCTCTTAGAAAAAAAGAAGTAGAAGAGAATCTCATGACTTTTCGCCTCATAATCGCAAAAAAGACTCCAGGCAAAGATTCTCACACACTGATGCGAAACACACACAAACTTACACCACATTACTAAACTATTAAAGGCTGTAACACAAATTTCGGTCTAATATTTATATTTCCTCATTATTTCGAGTTAATCCTGTTTTTACTGTAATGCTAAAGTAAATGAACAAGAAATGACTAGTAACATCACAACCAAGCAGATAAAAAACCGTCACAGAATTGGCATATATAAACACTTAAAACTAAAGGTTCTCATTGGCAGATGTGACCCCTGGGAAGGAAAAACGACCAACCAGTCATTAGTAGCATGGGGGTAGTTGTAACAAACAGCCAACAATACATTATATGGGTCAAAATTTCTTTATGCCGAAGAAAATCACTGGGGATATTAAGTAAAGATAATGTTCCATGAAGATATTTCGTAAAATCATACTGCAAAATATATCAAAACTTAATTTTTTGATTAGTAACGATGCTATGCTAAGAACTTCATTTGGGACACTACTTTAAAGGTGATTTTCTCATTATTTAGACTTTTTGTGAACCCTCGGATTCCAGATTGCAAATAGTTGTATCTCAGCTAAATATTTCTACTATCTAAAACAACCATAGATCCTATTTTTAAGATCGTATTTTAATTTTTTTCAGCTTTCAGCTGATGTCTACATCTCAGTTTACAAAAAAAATGACCACTAATTTGCGTTCGGGTCATATATGATTCATATGAAGAACCTTTACAGTTAATAAGTTCACCCAAAACAGCAAACCTTCAATGCATGTTTGCTCCCAAAAAACCTGACTTCTCTTTGTTCTGTGGAAGAAGATATTCGCAAGAAGTTGGTAACATTGACTTCCATAGTATTTTTGGTCTACACATTGATCATTCTTCAGAATATCTTCATTTCATGTTCTACAATACAGGTTTGGGAAACGGCCATGTGGGTGAGAAATCATTTTTGGATGATCTCCCTTTACCTCCATGGAACTTTTCAATGACATAAAAGTTACTTTAGATTTTTTTAAATGTTCGTCACCCCACAGAACTGTTCACGGAAAGGTTCGGAGTGACACCAAAACATAGTTCTTCAATGTGAAAAAAAAACCCTTCCTGCAAACCTTATTTGAGAGCTGAATTCAAAAGTTTTTAAACCAACATTTCATACCATTTTAAGGTCAGTTTATCTGACATGGTGTTTGATTAATGTCCTTGTAAAGGTCAAGATGACAAACTAATGTTCACGCCGCACGTGGGAGCAGCCAGCACAGTCAGTACAGTAAAAGCAAACTCAAGACTCTGGCACATACATAAGAGAATACAATGGTTTACCAGTCAGCAAACCTGGAAAGTCATCTGGTCAGCATGGAAATAGCTGTGCCGCGGATGAAAGTTGTGCCGTTGACAAGCTAAAGGAGTCTGTGCCCCTCACTGTAAGAATCTTCCTCAGTGCAAAAGGTTCAGTCGCAGGAAGTAGCAGCTATTTTCACTTGGGTCAGACTTCCTCCGCTAGGCCGGCGATATTGCAACGCTGCCACCGAACTACCAGTTCAACATTGCACGCCAAGATACTTACTAGCACAGAGATAGCCAACTTCGGAGCGTTTGCTGGACCAGACCAGGAAGCATGCTTGGGCGAGCACATAACCAAGCCTGTGGATGTGTCCATTGGGGCAGTATGTTAACACACATGTCCCATGAAGGCAAAGACTAGTGGAACACAGAATGTCATTTATTTTAACGAACTCGTGTGCTTACCAACGAAAAAACAACAGGAAATATGTCTCGGTATATGCACAGTGTATCTTGTCGTATCTTTAAAATCTCACTATTGTGAGAGTGTTGGCTGTGTCAAGGCCTAATTTCCTTGTGTGTGTTTCTTTCTCAAAATACATTACTTTTATTCTGAGGAGGCACATGTTTAATATAATAGTGAATTGTTTCTCTTTGTTTGAGGAAGCCTTGCAGGTGGACCCAGAAACAGAGGAGGAGCTTTATAGGCTGTGCTGTGAATGGTACCAGTTGTACTGTATGTTTGACTCGATGATACAGAGTGAAGGCATCAGTCAAAGAGGATAAAGCGGAGAAGGGCCTGAATTGTACTGAGGCAACGGCTGCTTTCACGTTGTGCCGCTGAACTTGCATCGGTTCCTCTGTGCAACAGCCAGGTTGAGCCACAGCATGCCCTCTTGCGGGATGCTAAATAATTACAAATTGATTCATGATCCTCTTGGTCGCGTGGGACTGTACCATAGCAATTAACCCTAAGCCGCATTTAATGTTTTTAAGATGGACTAATATAAAAATAATCTAATGCAAAACATAGTAGGTTTATGCCACTCGTGGTGTAAAATGCACATTTAATTACTTTTTATGTCACCTTTTTTGTCCATGGAAAATATATGGAGGAAATAATAAATAATAGCAAGTAATAAATATTACTAAAAATAATTAAAATAAATAACTAACTACAATAGTGAAGGTTTGCTGCTGGGGATTAATTAAGTTATTTTCTCTCTCTTTGTTAACAATGTATATTTATTACTAATTATTTACCACAATTGTCTGCATTTTAGCTCTTTAATTCCCAATTAAAACAGTAAGTACTTAAATAAATAAATATAAACAAATAAATGGGAGTCTTGAATAATGCAAATGTCTGATAATCGTTTTGGTCTATCTTTGTTAAAATGTATGTTCAATTAATTCGTATTTATTAACCCTAACAATATACTGGGCCACACAGTGAATTATAGTACAATAAATGTATCTTCAATAAACAAACAAACAAACAAATAAATAAATGAATAAATTATAAAATACTAATTAAACAATGTGAAAACAAATTGTCTGGATCTTAGTACGGCTAATGTACATCTATGATAGTTTTTGTCGCCCTTGTTAAAATGTATATTTAATACCCTAATAGTTAGTTGACAGAAAACTGTCAAACATTGAAAAAAACAACCTCCTTAAACAATAAATGTTTGGGTGTGTGTGTATGCACTTGGCTGAGTCGCTGACAGAGGCACACATTCTGAGGTTTGGGGCACCATACTTGGCCACACACACATCACTTGTACTTAAATAAATAAATGAAAAAATAAATCTATCTATTACCCATGATACCAACATATGCACATAATGGATTAATTGACAGAATGCCTTTAATCTTGTAAACAAAAGAAAAAGAAAAGAAACGAAAGACCAAATAGCAGGCAAACATGCAAAAGTTCATTTATCTAGGCAGGAAAGAAACAGTTTAAGAGCACCTATATCTACATCTAACACATGAGCATTTCCAGCATAGTCGTGAATGCTGGAGATTAAATTGGCCCGAGTCCTTTTGTTAAAAGCATTCAAGTCAATCAATCAGAATATTAATTAACATGCTACAGATGATGTGCACAAGCCTAGGTACACACCACAAGTGTTTCTAGAGAGTCCCTGGGGAGCGATCGAGGACGAATGGAATGATGCTGAGATGGGGTTGGGGGGGGTTCGATGTGGAAAAAGAGCCAGGAATCACTCTGCACTTCATGCTGCGCTCTAGATGACCTTCCAAACAGCTGCATGGAGCTCAACTTTCATGTACTAATAAAACAGCAGAGGCAGGAAAAGCGTCAGTTGCAGATTGTTGCGACAGTTTTCATGTTTCGACAGGAGTTTAGAAAATGTCTGGCTGTCACGAGCTGACGTGAAGCCTCCGTATCAACATAAATCAGTCCAGTGGACATTTCTCTGACCTAATGGATGCTTCTGTCTATGCATGGTACAACTGCAGATACTTCTAGACCAAGACATCAAAAAAGACGCTTTCAAGGGGTTCATCTTTTTCCTTCTAAGGCTCACTGTCTGTATATTGTTAGGGAAGATTTTTGTGCCAAAACAACTCAGAAGAATTAATTTTGTTCTTATTAATGTTATTAATCAGGCTGTTTATTTCTGTTTATTTTCTACTGGCAAATGTCACTAATTAATATTCATGAGTCAAGCTGATTTATAATGCGTTCATACTTACTTTTCAGATAGTTCCAAATTGGCATTGTTGATATGCAAATATAGGTTAATATTTCAAACTCAAGTTTTTTTCTGTACCTTTATTTTTAATAAATTTCATTAAATAATATCAAACTATTATTCAAAGATCTAATGATATTTAAGTGCAAACAAGTGGGATGCTTTTGGATACATAATAAATAATAATAATAATAATAAGAATAATAATAATAATAATAATAATTAGCTATATTATAATCAATGTTGTTATTTCAAACCAAGTTTTTGTTCATGACTTTAATACATTTATGAAATAATATTAACTATTATTCAAGATATAATTAATATTTGACAGGGGCATTCTTTTGTTAATATACACTACTACTACTAATAATGATGATAATAATAATACGTTTTATTATAATATGTTTTCAAAATCACTGTTGTTTTTCTTTAGCTGATAATAATAAATAATAAGTATTTAACTATCAAACCAAGTTACATGCTTTTGTATAATACTAATAATAATAATAATATAATAATAATAATAAATAATAGTTCTTATCATAATTGTTGTTATTATTCAAAACCAAGTTTTTTTGTAGCTTGATAATAATATAATATAATAATAGTATTTAACTATAAAAACCAAGTTACATGCTTTGTGTATATATATAATAATAATAATAATAATAATAATAATAATGATAATAGTCTTACTCATAATTATGTTGTTCTTTTTAAAACAAATTTTTTTTTGTAGCTTAAAATAAAAATTTAAAAAAATAAAAAATAATAATATACTAATAATAATAATAATAATATAATATTTTTATCAACCAAAGTCAGCTTTTGTGTAATAAAAATAATAATAATAATAATAATCATAATCTAATAATTTTTTATATTTTATTATATTATTTTTTACAAAAAATGGTACGAAAAAAAGATTTTAAAAAGGGTTAAATCTTTTATATATAATCTTTTGCTTAAAACATTGTTTGTTTTGATATTTATCTTTTATAAAATAAAATTAAAAAATTTTATTAAATTTATGAAGACCCCCAAATAGTTGTTTTGTACTTAGTTTTTTGTAAATTTCCTTTTGGATCAGGAATTTTTTTCATTTTTTATATTAAAAATCTTTCTGTTAAAAAATCAGACAAATTTGTTTTTAGCTAGTTTTTAAATCCCTCCTTTGGGCCTTTTAGAATTTTGGTAAAAGATTTTTTCTCCATTTTCTGAAACAAAGGTGTTACAGACCCCCCCCCCCCCCCCCCCCCCCCCCCCCTGAGTTTTGTGGTGATTAGGGGCTGGCTGATATCATACCCCAGGGATTGTTAAAGTTGTTACTGGAAAGAATTTCTCCACATGTCAAACAGCACACGTCTTTACCCAAGGAAAGGTGACTCCCCCATCTGTCATGATGGACTTCATGATAGCCAGAAATTTCCAAAAAGGAATTTAATTGTGGTAACAATCCACATTGTGACAATGAGACGATGTCATTTTTTTTTGTACTATTGTTT
>NW_024873345.1:0-18783 GCF_018340385.1 Cyprinus carpio | reverse complement strand
AAAGAGTCAAACTCTGAGGAAATCATTGATAACATTTCTGTGACCTCTTCAACAAAGGCTGGGGAGTATTTTGGAGGCCTGTAAATAATGAAAAACAGAATGCATGGAGCACCTTTCAGCACAATCCCTAGATATTCAAAAGACAAAGTACTGACCAAATGACACTTGCTTGCATTGATAGACATCTTTAAATAGAGCAGCTACACCTCCACCTCTCCTAACAGTCCTGCAGACACTCATGAAAGTAAAGTTAGGAGGGGCTGCTTCATTGAGGACTGTTGCACTGCAGCTGTCTTCTAGCCATGTTTCGTTTCTAGAAATCCAGATTGTTTGTGGTTATAAAGTCATTGATTAGAAATTATTTTTTTTTTAGTGAGCGAATGTTTAAAAATGCTAACTTGATGGCAGTGCTTTGTGTCTTTACATCAATCTTAGTTTGATGCATAATAGGCTGCAGATTAGATGAGTTTGCCCTTCGGCTTGAAAAGGCCTTAGACTTTCTATCACGTGATAAAACTGAAATAGAGAAAGCTACAGGCACACTGGGTTCCCGCTTGTTCTGTAAACATTTGTGAATGTTGCTGCTATTATAGCGGGGACCCGACACATATCACTGAGATCTGCTATCAGTTGTTTTTGGTTCACCTACAGCAGATGGAGGGTTTGGGCCCTGGCATTGTGGCAGCGGTCGGAGAGCTCTCACAGGAGCAGGGCCCACAGGCTTTGGTGGTTGGGGGGCCCACCGTTTTTTTGTTGATATCTGCGGGCTTGCAGCGAATGAGTGTGAGTTTAGTTCCAGCATACACCAATTCCTCCATTTTCTGTGAGAAGCACAGAAGTGGAGATGCTGGAGAGAAAGACAACGTGTCTGGTGAGATGGGCTGTGTCTCTGGTGTTTCCGGTGACTGTGATACGTTGTTCTGGCTTCCCTGGCTGTTTTCCAGAAGGTCGTCCTTGGGTGCTGAGTCTTGTAGCTGTTTTGATACATCACAGTCTGTCTGTGAGGAGCTCTGTGGGCAGGGCTCACCCGGGAAAGTGTCCATCAGCAGTGCTTGTTGTGGCTGCATGGTGTTATCAGTGTCCTTGTGGGATATGTCAACCACATGATGACTCGGACCTGATGTGTGTGTGCTGAATGAATTGACACACTCTGCCGAAGGATTACCGAGGGAAAAGTAGATATTGTCCTTATGCACTCTAACTCCAAGTTTGTTTGGGTGGAGGCCATCCGGTTTAAATAGTTGTCTATGGCCCCACAAAAGATTGAAGTTGTCGATGAAATTCACTTCTTTTATATTTCAAGATCTTTGTAGCCATGTGTTCAGCCCAAGCAACCGTGAAAACATATTTGTTCCCCTTGCTGGGAGTGGTCCACTGATGAACGACTGAACTTTGAGTCTTCGAAGTGTTTCAAAGAGTTCACTGAAGTCCTTCTTAAGGAGTTCTGATTGCTCTTTCCAAATATCATTCTTCCCCACATGGATGATGATTCGATTTGCAGTCTTGTGCTTCATCAGAATGTTCTGAAGTCCCTTGTTTACATCAGAGACCGTTGCTTGAGAAAGGCAGCATGTTTTTGTAATCCTGCTACTGATGTTTCTGATAATAGAGTCACCCACTATCAGAGTCCTGGGCTCGGCTGCGCTCTGGGCTGAATGCCGCTGTCTGCTCGACCTTGAGCGCTGTTGTTAGTAGCGGTGTTAGCTGCTGGCTGATCCGATCCATGTTTAATCACATTTGGGGATTCCTCACCAGCATTCATTAATGCTTCAAATCTGTTCTCAAGATGTATAGGGGGTGGTAGAATACCAGTATTCACAAGCCTTGTCATAGTTGAATCTGGGGTAGAGGATGCTACGGCAGCAATACGAGAAACTCGTGACAATCTGATGTCTCGTGTTCCTTTGGGTCTCGCTCCCTGTTTGTGCCATCGATTAGTGTGGCGATCAGTTTTGGCTTGTTCCTCTACACTTTGTATAAACTGTTGAGATTCAGAAGATTCATGCGACTCACCGGCTGTTTGCTGAGAGGGTCCATGACGACAGTCTGCTGAGTGTTCCATCTGTTTTGGAAGTCCAGCAAGTAACTTTGTTTCAAGAACCACAATCCTTTGTAGAAGCTTGCAGCAGTTCATGCAACAAGTATATTCAACAGGAGGCATTTTCTCTCTGTTCTTTTTGAATGTAGGCAGTTGTTTTCCCGTCTCCGGAATGTAAGCTACTGGCAGTGGGAGGCAAAGTCTTCTTTTTGTAGTATTATTCCAGTCCCAAAGAGTTTTTAGTTTTAGTGTTTGAGCACTGTGCGGATCTGCTGAAGTAAAAATCTTAGAAAAATCTGAGAAAAGTACAGAAATAAGAAGCAAAGTGCAGAGCAGTAAGCTAGAACGTCCGAACGGTAGTGTTGAGAGATTGTCTTTTGTCCATGTTAAGTTACCGTAGTTTGGGTATGCTAACCACTAGAGGGCACTGTATGATTATTATTGATGGAGTCCAACGGATGGCTTAGGCTGCTCTGTGTGTGGTAGTAAAATAAAGAATGCTCTTGAATAAAGAGAACGAGCCTTACCTTACAACATAACATAACTAAGTACCACAATTAACTACACCAAGACCAAAATAACAAAAAAATGGCAAAGTTTGGACCTCCCGAGCCGTTCGATTTCTCGCAGCCAGCGGAGTGGCTTACATGGCGGCAGAGATTCTCCCGGTTTAGAGTTGCATCGAAACTGGACAAAGAGAGCAGCGAAGTCCAGGTGAACTCACTCTTGTACTCGATGGGGAGAGATGCTGAACCTATTTACGGCTCGTCTGTGTTTCCTGCGGCAACCGAGGCCATGCCACATCCAGAGTATGAGTTTAATCTAGTGATGCAGAAGTTTGAGGAACACTTTGTCCCGAAAAGAAACGTCATCCACGATCGCGCCTGTTTTCATAAGCGAAACCAAAGGGCCGGTGAGACAGTTGAAGCTTTCGTGCGGAGCCTGTACGAGCTCGCGCAGCACTGCGAGTTCGGTGCGGGGAAAGACGAGCAGATCCGGGACCGGATCGTCATCGGGATAATGGACAAAGATGTTTCGCAAAAACTCCAGCTAGAGGCGGACCTGACTCTGGAGAGAGCCATCCAGCTTGCACGGCAAAGTGAACAAGTGAAACAACAAAGTGCAGAGCGCGTGGAAACAACAGTGAATGAGGTGAGACAGAAACAGTATAATAGCACAAGGAGGAGCTATGATAAACCATGGCAGGGACAAGGACAGAAATACAGCGAGAACAAATTGAACTGTCAGAGATGCAACAGGATGCATGATAAAAAGGAAAGCTGTCCAGCCCGTAACAAAAGGTGCAGGAAGTGCAATAAAATCGGACATTTCGAGGCCGTGTGTAAATCCAAGATGCTGAAAGAAGTCAGAGCAGAGGATGCTTATGGATTCAGCCGAGTTTCAGTTATGGTTCTTTTATTGGAGAACTATTCCTGAGAGCAACCACAAAGTCAAAGCCAAACATCATTGAGGAGTCAAACCCCGATACTGACTGGGATGTAGAGCTACTTGTGAATGGCAGTCCAGTGGATTTTAAAATCGACACAGGTGCGGATACCACCGTTATGACTGAAGAGGCTTTCAGCAAATTACGTCAAAAACCAAAACTGAACAAGTCCAGGCCAACAGTGTACAGCCCAGGTGGGAAAGTCCGATGCGTGGGTAAGTTCCTTGCCACCACTACATACAAAGGTCAGAAATACCAATACTGGATTACAGTTGTAAAAGGACAGTATGTTAGTAACTTGTTGGGCAAGGCAGTGGCAAAGCACATGGGGCTGGTAGAAAGAGTCAATGCTATCACTAGTAACTTAACAAGTGATGTGTTTGGGGAAATAGGACTACTGAACTGTGAGCCTGTAAAGATCGAGCTGACTGAGGAAGCAGTCCAATATAGCGTCAACACGCCACGCAGAGTTCCGTTTCCGCTCCTTCCAAAAGTAGAGAAAGAGCTAAAGCGTATGCTGAGCCTCAAAATCATTGAGGAAGTTACAGAGCCGACAGACTGGTGTGCCCCAATGGTGCCCGCTCCAAAACGCAACAAGGACGAGGTCAGAGTGTGTGTGGATTTGAAACGCTTGAACAAGGGAGTGAAGTGTGAACGTTATATTTTGCCCACACTGGATGATATAACACCTAAGCTGGCAGGAGCCAAGGTTTTCTCCACTCTGGATGCCTCTAGCGGGTTCTGGCAAATTCCATTGGACCCCAGCTGCCAAAAATTGACAACCTTCATTACCCCAATGGGCCGGTTTTGCTTTAAACATTTGCCATTTGGCATTACATCAGCGCCTGAGATTTTCCAGCGGCTGATGACCGACCTGCTCAAAGGCCTAGAAGGGACTGTCGTTGTAATGGATGATATCCTGGTTTATGGATCTACAAAAGAGGAACATGACCGCCATCTCGACGCGGTGTTGCGGACGGTTAAGACGTCCGGTCTCAAGCTCAACAGGGCCAAGTGTCACTTTCGGAAGACTGAACTGCAGTTCTTTGGACACATCATTAGCGCGGATGGTGTGAAGCCTGATGAAAGCAAAGTGGAGGCTAGCCGTCCAACGTGATGCCCCTCCAACGTAGAGCAGCTGCGGCAGGTGCTTGGACTGGTTAACTATGTTGGAAAATTCCTGCCAGGCCTGTCTTCGGTGTTGCATCCACTTACTAACCTGCTCAAGAGAGAGACTGCGTGGGTTTGGGGTGAGCCTCAGGAGCAAGCATTTAACAAAGCAAAAGCAATGCTCATGGCTGCACCAGCTCTTAGTTATTACGACGCCAACAAACCAACAGTGGTCAGTGCCGACGCCAGCAGTTATGGCCTTGGTGATGCCCTGTTGCAAGACCACGATGGAGAGTTGCGGCCTGTTGCCTTTTGCTCGCGCACACTCACTGATGCAGAGAAGAGGTATTCGCAGATCGAAAAGGAGTGTCTGGCATCTGTCTGGGCTTGCATCCTCAACGCCCGCTACATCCAAGGTATGGGCCGAGTCCGTTTACAAACTGACCACAAGCCACTGGTGCCACTGATCAACTCATATGATCTGGACAAAAAACGCCACTACGATGCCAGAGACTGCTTATGCGCCTCATGCGATTCAATGTCACTGCTGAACATGTTCCCGGTAAGCAGCTAGTAGTTGCAGATACACTCTCCAGACATCCACTGAAAGACAGTTACGTGCCTGAAACAGAAACGCAAGTAAAGGCATATGTGAACACTATGGTGGCTAGCAAACCAATCAAGTCATCCAAGCTCGAGGAAATTCGCAAAGTCACACAAAGCGATGCCGAACTTCAAAAAGTAATCACATTCATCCGAAAAGGGTGGCCTCGCAAAATGACGGAGGGCTCACCACTGCGTGGATACTATGCAGCCAGAAGTCACTTATCAGAGTCGGACAGTCTGGTCCTATATCACGACCGCATAGTAGTTCCAGCAGTACTCAGAGCTGGGGTCCTGGACCAACTGCACGAAGGTCACCAGGGCCTCAACAAATGTCGGGAGCGAGCCAAGTTGACAGTTTGGCGGCCAAACATCGGAGCTCAGATCACAAACAAAGTGAAATTATGTGATTTTTGCAGAGAGTACAAACCTACACAAAGACGTGAACCACTGGTAAACACTCCCCTGCCCAGTGGCCCATGGCAAAGGATTGCCGTTGACCTGTTTGAGTTAGAGGGTAAGACTTTTCTTGTCGCTGTCGATTATTTCTCTAGAGACATTGAGATTGCTTCCCTCACCACCATTACCAGCAAGCAGGTTATCAACAAGCTCAAGCACATTTTTGTGAGATGGGGCATCCCGCTAGAACTGGTCAGTGACAACAGGACACAGTTCACATCAGCCGAGTTCCAAGATTTCAAACAGAGGTATGGTTTCACTCACATTACCTCCAGCCCACATTATCCACAGTCGAACGGAGCTGCTGAAAGGGCTGTTCGAACTGCCAAGTACATCCTCAAACAGCCGGACCCCTGCTTAGCCCTTATGGGTTATCGCTCTACACCAATCGCAGCAACAGGTGAAAAGCCCAGCACAGCTCATGACTGGTAGACAAATCCGTACTACTGTTCCTGTTCTAGAAAAGACATTGCTGCCACGTCCATTCGACTTGGATCAAGTCTACATGAAGGACGCAACAGCAAAAGGTTCATACAGATTCTACTACAACCGCAGGCATTCGGCACGCGCGCTCCCTGAACTTCACCCTGGTCAAACTGTTAGAGTGAAGCTCGATGGGGAGAAGGGATGGACAACACCTGCCAGGGTCATCAGTAAGTCCAAGGAGCCGAGATCCTACCTCGTGGAGATGGCCAACGGAAACGTGACTCGTCGGAACAGGCGTCACCTCCAGACTGTTCCTGAGACCGAACCTCCTGCGGAACAGCAATGCGCTCAGCCTACAGTGTCTCAGCAGGACAGCAGTTCCCTACCGACAGACGTGACTGCACCGCCGGAATCACCAGGGAGCCAGCTACCAGCAGGCCCTTCCCCAGGGTCTCCCCTTCCGCCATCTACTCCTGTGAGAAGAACTTCCAGGGGCCGTGAGATAAAGGTGCCTGTTAGGTTTCAAGACTGATGATGTTCAAAAGGGCAGAATAATCCCTTTCAGGACTGAGGGCAGTCTACCCCTGTGACGTCCTGCACCGTTCTGAGACTATTGCTAAGACGTAATGAAAAAAAAATGTTATTTGATAACAAAGTTGTTGCATTTATTTTTGTTATATTATTTAAGAAAATTTAGATTTAATTAATATTGCAAAATGCAGATGTTTGGGATCTTGTTATTGCTAACTTCTAAAAGGGGAAGATGTTGAGAGATTGTCTTTTGTCCATGTTAAGTTACCGTAGTTTGGGTATGCTAACCACTAGAAAAGAACGCTCTTGAATAAATAGACGAGCCGTGTCTTACCTGATAACATGACACACTCTAATCAGTTAATTAACTCAAAACACCTGCAAAGCCTTTGAATGGTCTCTCAGTCTAGTTCTGTGGTAGCGAAGCCGGAAGAAGTTTATAATTAAATCTAGTGTATGATTAAAACAATGAGTGGGCCCACTGACATTTTGCTTGACTCCAAAAGAGTTTATTAGGTCAGTAAACGCAAGTCCTAATGCATTATTTGTATTATCAATGTGAATGTTAAAATCTCAGACAATTAGCACTTTATCAGTGGTAACCAAAAGGTCTGAGAGGAAATCTGCAAATTCTTTTAGGAATTCTGTATATGGCCCTGGTGGTCTATCACTATATATTAGTTGCTTATTAGTGCTTCACACTCCAATCCAGTTGGTGGCGGTAAAATGCACCAGAAGTTGGTTTGCCATCCGCCATAAAACAGTATTAGAAGAAGAAGAGAGAGCTCACTAGTAAGCTCACTAGTAAGCGCACGATCGCCGCTGTTTAAACTTCAACAGTTCACGGTGCGCTGACTCCGCTCAGCGCTCGGGAGAACGACAATTACAATGGTAAGTGAGAAAATTTCAGCTTATTTCAAATTAATTTTACCTTAACCCATTTTTTTAGTTAGCCTAACGCTACACGTTTATTTAAAGAAGCTAAAAGAAGAAAGGTGGTTTACCGCGTTGTCTAGGCCTGCGCAGTTCCCCGCCGGGAGGTTTGTAATTTTTAACATGAATCCCTAAAGTATCTTGATTAAAAACTGTTGTGAATTCATCAATAATGCTGGCGAGAGTTCATGTTATATCCTAATATTTTTTTTTTGCCCTGTAGATTGTATTGGACCTAAGTTATACGTATAGGAAAAGATGAAACTAAGTTTTGGTCAAATCACCGTCAGACTGCCATTTTAAACATGAATTCAAACCAAGAAGAACAATGAGAGAAGCTGATGCCATTTCTTCTGTGGATTACTCACTCAACTGTGAGTATTTGGTGTTTTCAGTTATTGTAAATTATTAGTTTTGCTTAAGTAATTGTATATTATTCTAAACACACTGTATTTGGTTGTTGTCGACGTTCCTCTGTCAGATAGCACTTTTAAAGTTTTACAACCACCTTATCAGCGTGCTGAAATGTGGAGGTCAGAGGAAACATGACCAACTTGCTACAACACAAAAGGTACATTATTTCTTTTTCCTCACAGTACCAATTTTGGGAAAATGATTGACTGATAAATAAATATTTTGCTCTGTCACTGCATGTCTGGACTATGGAGTGCAGCATTACTTGTTTGGTCATTACATTCAGATGAAAACACCACACTCCTCTCAATTTCAAGTAATTTTAAAGATTTGATTTAATTGTGAGAGATTCCTTTCTTTTTCCTGTTGTACTGTACTCTCCGGGCTATTAATAAATGTTTCTCTGACTTGTATATCCATCTTAGGATGTCAAGCCTACTCAATCCCAAGAAGAGTTAGCATCAAAATGAATGTGTCACTGACCAACAACACAGAGATGCCAGAAGTATCTGTGTGCTGTCTACTTTTTATTCAGTACTATGGAGCATCCTAAAGCCATCACTCAGTTAATTTCAATCAGCACTATTTAGCCCTTCCAGAGCTAAAATTGTAATTGTTTGTTTTTATTGTTTAAAGGCTTATCTGAATGTAAAATTAACATTTAATGCTTATACATTTAAAAACAATTCTACTAGTTAGTCTTTTAGCTCACTTTTCAGAAACATGTGGTTACCATCTCTTATGGGTTACAGAACTGGCAAAAGTTGCAGTATACAAAAAAAAAAAGTCAGACTTGGTTTAAAGGAGAATGTGGAGTAATATACTATTTGATGACAAACTTTTCACATTCTCGTTTTACTTATTTATTGTTAATTATTTTTGCAAGGTAACTTTCAATTGATTTATTTTTTGCAAGTTAACATTGAATTGTTTATTTATTTTTGTTTTGTGTGTGTGGATTCTAGCAATCAACATTTGTGACTGACATGTTGGATGGGTGATAAGGTAAAGGAGGATGAAAAACAATATTTCTAAAATGGCGAGTGCTATTAGAGAGGTAAAAATAATAAAACGTGTGAATAAAGAAAAATGGATTTATGTTAATCCCTGTAACTGTTGCACTGTGAATTGCTGTGTTATATATTGCTTCTCATTGTAAATGCTAATAAAAGTGTCTTACATGATCACACAACACCTTGATGTGTTATGCTTATTATTTCAGATTTTAGTGATAAAATGGCTTTATGAGCTATTTAAGTCTTAAAATATAATTAAAATAAAACTAGAATTAAATCCATAGAATGATCCCATGATGGGAACCCCTAAAGGGTTCTATATAGAACCTTTTTTCCTGGCTAAAAGGGTCCTAAAGGGTTCTTTTGATTGAACCCCTAAAAAGGGTTCTATGGAACCTTTTAGTGGTTCCATATATGAAGCGCCTGATAGAACCTTTTAAGGTTCTATATAGAACCTTTTCTGTACTGTACCACAGTTAAACCTTTATTAAACTTAACTGTAATATATTTGACTGAGAGACTGTTTGTGTTTGTTCATCAGGTGTGTTTGGTGAAACAGACACAGTGAAGTCAGTGTCAGTGAAGGAGGGAGATTCAGTCACTCTACAGATTAATGTTACTGAAATACAGACAGATGATAAGATTGAGTGGAAATTCGGAACTAACAGGAATCTTATAGTTAAAATTAATGGAAAGACCAGTAAGATATATGATGGTCCTGAAGGGAGATTCAGAGACAGACTGAAGCTGGATCATCAGACTGGATCTCTGATCATAACAAACACAAGAACCACAGACTCTGGACTTTATGAGGTTGACATCAGCCGCAGCAGATCAGAGGATAGACACAGATTCAGTGTCACTGTGAATGGTGAGTAGAGTATTACAGCTCTATTATATTCTACAGATTTTGGTATTTTAAAATAATTCTTCTTAATATTGCAAAACACATTTCTACACATTTCTTTATGACATGGTAATTTTATTTCAAATGCCTGATAATGAGATAGGCCTCTTACTTCTGGTAGCAAATTCATGTGACTTTTTTCATACTGTTTTATTTTTCTATTGGTCTTCTATTGGGAATGGTCTCTATTTTCTCCTATTCATTTACTCACAATGACTGTCTCTCTTAAGATGCTACAACACCAGTCAAGGTTCTTCTTCAGGTCCTCCAAACTTTCTGATAGTGCTGATCTCTGCTGCTGCTGCTGCTGCTGCTGGATCTCTGTTGGTTCTTGTTGCTGTCAGTATCTGCTGCTGCTGCTGGAACTCTGTTGCTTCGTGTTGCTGTCGGGATCTTCTGTATCTACATGAAACAAAGAACAACTGATCAACATGGCAAGTATTACCTACTGCTAAAACATATGAAAAAATATACTAAATATTATAATTTTATCATTTAATAGTACACCTTAAATAATGTATCTTGTATGACGAAAATAGATTTTGTGATTACTTGCTGATTTAATGCATGTTATTATTATTTTTTAAATAGTTGAGGCCCGTGAAGAGGAAATCACTTACGCTGATCCAACATTCCACAAAAGAAACGCACAGAAATCGGTAAGATTGTGTAATCTGTGTCATTTTCAGAAGAGTCATATTTAGATGCATTTAGTTTTTTTCAGTATAAATGCTAATGAGTATGCTTCCCAATAAAACTACTAGTTTTATTGGGGATTACTAAAAAACAGGTAACGTGTCAACACCGCATGTGACCATTCAACGCAATGTAACAGCTTGAGTTTGTCTACACTGGACAAAACAAGGCAAAAAAAAGCAACTGTTTAAACTCTTAGAGTATGTCATAAATAGAAGGTTAAGTGTCATTAGTTTAGTGTCAGGGATTTGTTGTGTCACGCTGCATCCAGTGTAGACAGAAGCACTAGTTATAATGGGTTTTATTCATAAGCACAGCTTGATATTTGAGCTTGGAGGGCCAGAGCTGAGCAGTCACATTTATAAACACATTTTAGCATGTTTGTCAACATGATTTCAAAGTAGGCTTTTATTAAACAAGTGTGTTAACCCATTTGTGGCCATTAAAACTGTACCTGCATCTTCCGGGATTAATTTAAGTTAAACACGCTATGACAGATGCACAAACACCTCAAACACTGCTTTAAAACTGTACCTGCATCTTCCGGGATTAATTTAAGTTAAACACGCTATGACAGATGCACAAACACCTTTAGAATTAAGAATTCTAGCTGCAAAATAAGAAAACCTGACTTGCCAAACTCTGACTGTACCAAGGGAACAGCTAGATTATTTTTTGTAATTTATATCTAGCACTGTAAGTAGTAGAGCAAAATAACAATAAATGATAAATATATGGAAGTAATTTACCTAAAAGGGACTGCGTTTTCCTTCAGTATAACGATGACCATACTAAAGTATTATATAAAAATTTGTCCAAATCCAAATCCACATCCATAAACATTCAGAAAATTTATCATAACACAAACGCAAAACAATGACACCTTCAAATTCTTAAAGACTCTTTCATCTTAATGACTCTGGAAGTCCAGACTCTGGAGTCATTAAGCCTGGCATCTTCATGAGCTTTCAGAAGGGTGCTTCTGAGCGCCCCTTTTGTAGCCGCTTTGCACCCTCGATGTTCTTTTGGCCGAACCCACACTGAGACGAGCTCTGAAGCAGATTTCTACTCGACAGTCAAAACGGCATTATGTCATGAAAGTGTGGACTCGACTGCCAGGGTTAGGAAGACCGCCTGGGTTTTAGGGAGCCATTTGGGACAGGGCCTATGAATGTGAGAAAGTGCAATGCAAAATATGTTCCTGACTTCTAAATAAAACAGCCAATGGCCAATTGTAAAAGTCATCACATTACCACCGTTAATGACTCCAGTTGATATAAAAACAGCATTCTGAGATGTACATCAAGTCTACACATCCACATCAGTTGGTCAAGCCTAAAAAATAAGATTTTTTAATGCTATTTGAGCATAGTTTTAAATTATTTTGTACCAACCAGAAAAAAAAATACATGTAAAAATATATATTCATGAATGAATTGGACAGTATTTTGTAGAGTTCGACTGATTTTACTAATTGCACTACCAGTACTCAGTATCACTGGGCCCTGTACGTGGATGATGCAGCATCTTCACAGTAGAACATTGATTAAATGTTCTTAGTTATATGTTAATCACATTTGAACCTGACATGTATCTGTAGTCAGGGTGTCAGTATAAACCCCGGATGTGTATGGAAGTAAGCCATCAACAATCACATGTGATAACTATACAGTTCCTCAGTAAAGTGTTAACATGCCACAATTACACAAAATACAACGTCCACCTTCTAGTAGCCCGTCAACCTCCAGCAAAGTCAACTGACCCACATGGTGACATGATATTACTGATATGTAATGCAAATGAGCGATAGAAAACTGATTACACAAATTACTGTTCTGAATTACAACCCATGTCTAAACCTGACAACTAATCCATGACCAGAAACAAGGACACTTACTATTAAAAATCTTTCTCTTCTTTTCTGCATTTTGTCTCTAGCTTGTTTATTATTAATCTATTGTTTTACTTAACCTGCTATAGCTTACTATGAATACTGTTGGCTCTATGACAACTTTGTATCTCTTTGTGTTTTCTTTCAGAGTGCTAAACAGGAAGATGATGTGGTGTATGCTGGTGTCGTTCACAGACGTTAATTAAATCCTCATTAATTGAATGTTTCCTCATTAATGATGTTCTGATCACAGTAAGTAGGTTTTCATGCACACTAGAGGACTACTGCAACAATGCTGTTTAAATTCGAGAATGGTATTAATGCTTACATGCACTGTGTAGCAGCAGCTAATGTGTTCATGCAAAAGAAGCTCCTTACTAGTTTTTTGAAGAGTGCACATGTAAAAAAATAACTAAAGTAACAGGTTAAGAGCATGAAACTAGCGCAACAATCCATAACAAACATCAATACAACAACAATACAACTATTTTTCATCTAAACCATGAAAACCAATAAAACCAATATTACAAAAATTTTTCAAAAAGTTTTTATGTAGATTTTTTTCTGAGCAATTTTTAAATTATTTGCTTATTGTGATCCTGCATGATGATGCGTGTTTCAGTTATTAAAGGTCAAAAGGTTAAAACAAGTGTTTTGTGTTCAGATTCTGCACATTTAGTTTAAGCTTGAAGCTCTTAGAAACCGTTTCAAATCCCATTCTCAACAATCCTAAAATTCATCCACAAGTAACAGACATTTATCATACATGAACTTAGCACAAATTCTGACAAAGAGCACAAAGTTACATATAAGAAAATATATATTAAAAAAATTCACAACACCCCTGCTGTGTCTGCTGTGAGAGCTCACACAGATATTTGTATTATTTGATATTTGTTCCCAGACCTAACCATGTTATATGTTAAATGTCATTATTTAAAAAAGATGATAGTTATTATTCTTTGTCAGAAAACAGATACTGGTGACTTTTTACAATACTGCATGTATAAGTTGACCTTTAATTTTGTGATACTTATTGTCAGAAAACAGATACTGGTGACTTTTTACAATACTGCATGTATAGACTCAAAACACAAGGCCTCATTTTTAGATCTGGAAAGAAATATGGTTTCATCTGTTGGGTGGACAGTTTCCGCATGAGAATGTGGTTAATACTGGACGTTTGTGGTTAATGTGCATCTGTGTGCATGTCTTGATGTGTGAATACTGTGAGTGTGTCACAACTTGCTTTTCTTCTTTATGTGAAACTGTTTTAATTTTGCGAAATAAAGTAGCCTACATAATCTATGAATGCTAATGTTTGCCAAAAAGAGATTACTGTAAAATGTTAAAATATATCATATACTATGTTTATTTGAAATATAAGATTGATATTCAATGGCATATGCAGCTGTCGATATGACCTTACATTGATCCTGTAGATTAGAAGTGTTAGTTTCAGCAGAAGTTATTTTCCGCTCTAGCAACACGTAGAAGATGTTTCCGAGAAGTTTCTTCTATTCTTGATATCACACTTAGCTCTGCAAATGTGTTTTGAGAAGTAGATGTAGTGCTGGGCGGTTTGACCAAAAATGTATATCACTGTTTTTTTTTCTAAATTATGCCGGTTTCCCGGGTTATGACGTTTTTTTTGTTTTTGTTTTTTTTTTCTCATACATAATCAGATGTACAATGCATTTTCTGCTGGTTGATATTCCAAGACGTGCTTTTAGCCCGACACCACTTGCATAAAATGGTTGTTTGGTCGACGTCGGATTTTTGGAAACCCAAAAACCCCCCAAACAACAGACCAGGCTCCTCTTTTTGGCACAAGTTCTTCTGTATCATGTTCTACTAGTTCTGCAGCATCCATCTTCCCTGTAACGCCTGTGTTCACACATACTCCATCTGCAGAGCATATGCAGTCCGCAGCACGGACTCATTGTGCTTTTACACAGGACGCGTTTGCAGTCCGCTACTGATCCGCGTCTGTTTAGTCCACAAACACAACATTTGTATATATATATATATATATATATATATATATATATATATATATATATATATATATATATATATATATATATACACACACAAATACACACACTACATTATACTGATATATATATATATATATATATATATATATATATATATATATATATATATATATATATATATATATATATATATATATTATTTTTTTTGCAAAAGTCTATTCTTCCATGAAAAAGTCTACCATTAAAGGCCTTTCATCAGGGATAAAAATTAAATAAAACAGCTTTTATATTAGAAAGAAAAAAAACCTAATGCTGTCATGAAGCGCAAACATGATTGTGGTCAGGGTAATTCCTAATAAAGTCAAAGAAATTTGTTTTAAAATAATTCGATATTATCCATCTAACTACTTTATTAGTAAGTATAAAGAAGGGTATTCACCATTATGTGTTTTTTTCTAAAGAGCAGTCAATCTTACACTTTCTTTTGGAGCACTTTTACAAAATTATTTTGGACCCAAGTTTCATTGTTTATCTTTTATTTAAATACAAGCTTGTTTTTATGGGACGTGATACTGGTTTAATGGAGTTGGATAATATAATCCAAAATTCTTATTTTATTTGGTAAATACCACATGAACAAAGCAAAACACGTCAACTGTACCAAATGGTAGACTGTTTTCCACTCATATAGTTACACTCATATAAAGATTATGGTTCTTTAATCTGTTTAACAATAAATTTTAGTAATAATAATAATAATAATAATAATAAATACTTTAAAAAATGTATTAAAGAATAAAATGTGCCTAAACTGTTAGCCTATCGCTCTCTAGTGTTCACAACTAGAATCTTCCTCTCCAAGAATAAATAGATCTACTTTATAAATAAAGCTTACAGGAGAGCAGCAAACCAAATACTTTATCATAACTAAAAGCTTTTATAAGACGATTAGTCACAGATACGTTCAATACTGACGTGTTTTGAAAGTATTCATTTATAAACATGGTTTTATTTGCAGTGCAGAGTCGTTCATAAACAAGTTAAATAAAATAAAGTTAACTTAAAGTCGACTATATTAACCTTAATGCCCTGCTTGATTATAAAGTTAACTATCTTCATTGCTGAGTGAGGATACATTTGTTAGTTTGATTTAAAAATGACTGTAAGTAAAGATTCACTTCATCTAGTGCCGCTCCAAATGACTCAGCGCTAAATGATTCATCCAGACTGATTCGGGACTCATTTTAAACCGTTCTGCTAATCTGTTTGGCCAATTCATTGAAAAGAGTCGACTCAAAAGAGTGATTCATTCTTAAATCGCTGGTTCTGAATCAAAATAGCATGAAATGTCAGGAAATCTAAATAATGATCTGAGTCTAAAGCGGCGATAGAGTAGCATATGATGTGAGTCCCGTTTACAACACTTGACAAATGTAAAAGACAATCTCACAAGAAAATCTCACCTTGAAGGATCCTGATGACGTCAAGGACACTTGTAAGGGACTGTGAAGATCTGAGCTGTTTTCTGGGATTTTCTGTGCGGTTACTGTGGTTGCTCTTTGTTTTGTCCAGTTCTTAAATAAAATGTCTCGGTGCAATCTTAACATAAATCTGAAGGACCGGCCATTTAAAACATGTACAAAGTGCACGGCAGTACTTACGTTTCATCGCCTATAGTTCTGGTCTGCTCGGACTATTCCAAGAAACACCAGCACACATTTCAAGGTAAGGGTCTACTCTTCAAGATGCATCCCAGTTTTTTAATCCAAAACAACGAAAAAATAGGGGGAAAAAACGAAGATCCTCCTTTGTTTACATGAGCGATTCGAGTTATAGTTTGTCGATAGCGTCCATTTTCAAAGAAAGATCGATTCTAATTCGTATTCCAGCTTTTGTTTCCTATAGAATGGTCTTTTCCGAGCAAAATGAGCCCTCCCTCGTCTCTCTCTCCTTCAATCACAGGCGATGTTATACCCAGAACAGGCCAGGAGTCACTGACTGGTTTAGCGAGGTGCCAATCACCGCACCTCAGTTTTGGGCTGTTGTAAACTAGCCAATGCCTAGCCAGCAATGTTTTGATGGATGGAAGTGTTAGCCAATCACAAGGACGTTTACAGTGATTCACAGTTTGCACCGTTTTCGTAATCATTTGAAGATTCAGCGAGCGCAAAAGTTGCTGTGTGTCCGTGCGCTCTCGTCTTTACGACACGGGGCGCACTCAAAGCGGCGCAGCAGCGCTACACGGGTATCTATCAGCGAGCGGATTTTCTCCACAGCTTGCATCTGAATCTCTCCAGCAAAGAACGTCGACTTAAGAAGAGTTTTTGTGGTGTTTGATCGTGTTTTGGAGGCCGTGATGAGAAGCAGCGGCGAAGAGCAGCAGAAAGACCCCGGAGAGATGCATGCAGCCAGGGATAGCATTAGCACGTGAGTTTCAACGCTGTTCTCTTGAATGTTTATATATGTTTATCATGTGTTTTGCAGGCTTTTGATTCATGTTAGCTGTGTTAGACTATAAAAATGACAACGGAGAGGGAAAATATGAGGGGGCTACAATGATTTATTTATGCATGTTGTGTGCGTGTGTGTGTATATTGAGTATGTTTGTGTTTGTGCGTATGCATGAGTATTGTGAGTGTTGTGTGTGTGTGTGTGTGTGTGGGGGGTATGTGAGCATGGGGGTAGGAGCATTGAGTATGTATATTTATATGTGTGTATACAACATGTAAACACAGTTTTGCAAGTTTGATTTGTTTTGTTTACACACTCTTTCTCCCTTTCCTGTTTTTCAGTGACTTTGGTGTCCAGTTGGTCAAAGAACAAACCTTTTTAGTGACTGCCTTGAGTGTCTTCCTACACTGTAAATACTGTAAATAGTTGCTTTTAGTTTTTCAGTAACTTGATATTCAAAATAATTAGCAGAGAAAAAAAAAATGTACAATTACAAAATGTAAAATAAATAAATAAATATTATTTTTGCATGTTTTGTGTTCATTCACTCTAAAATGATCACTGATCAAATCTGTTTTTCATTATTAGAATTGTTCAAAATAAATAGTTTACTTAAAATGTTTAAATGTTGTTCTGAAATAGTTTTGTGTTTGTTTGTGGTTTCATGGGTAGATGAGTTCTGAGTTGATATACATATGTAGTGTATGTAGTATGCAGTGTCATATGCAGAGTCTCTAAATAGCCTTTTTGAAAATATTCCTAGACTTTCTCTTGAAATAAAAGATCTAAATGACTTTTCCAAAGCTTTTCTTTAAATAAAATACCATAAAGATGTACTTTCTGCAAGTTTTTACCTAAAAAATGTTTTATTTCAGCTTTTATATCAGGAAAAGTTAAGGCGTCCTTTCAAAAATGCCCACATTTTTGCCCAAAAATGACCAAATGAGTCAGGAATAGTTTTTTTTCTTGTGTATTATGGTTGGCAGAGCAGTTCTGAACTGATATACATATATGTATTATGCAGTTTTGCCTCATTTGGTCATTTGGTTACCAGGTGTACATACGAATCATCCAAATCCCCCCTTATAAACAACGCCTAGACCTTTTTTTTAAATAAAAGCTTACAGAAACTACATTTTTGGGAGTATCATCTTCAAATTTGAATCAAAATATGTTCAGACATTCAGCTTTATGTTTATGCCATTTTAAGGCCTTTGGCAAATAAGTCACTATCATTTTTCCCTTAGTGAATTTCATTCAAAGATATAATGAGTCACTTTCATGTAAGTTTTACCTTGTTTTACTCTGTTTGCTTTACTAATTTTGAGTTATTATGACTCCAAAGTAATAAAGGTTTTAAGTGTCTAGTTTCAGACAATACCAGATTTATAAATTTAGACCATAGGTTCAAGAGCTACAGACATTTTTATTTGGGTATGTCGGTTTTAATAAAATTCAAAAAAACAGAAACAAAAATAAAAAGCTTAACATGTCTGTCTTTAATTCATCTTGACAACACGACATTAGCTTGTCCTTTTTTACTACTTCTTCACTGCCATGTATCCAACATATCTCACTTAACACAGTGCCATCTAGTGGCTTACTAGAATAACAGGCACAATCACTTGATATCATCACATTCTGGTTGTTAGGTGACTGTTTCAATATTATGAATCTACAGGAACTCGTCATAATTTACCAAACGCCATTTGAAGATGTATCGTGACGTCACGCGAACATGGCGACACGCGGCGAGATGCACACATAAACATTCACTTTTAAACAAATAAAACATCAAATGGCGTTACATAATAATAAAACCTCGCAGCAAACGTTAACGGAATCAAATGTGAAACAACAT
>NW_024873344.1:0-17909 GCF_018340385.1 Cyprinus carpio | reverse complement strand
CTGGCTCCGGGTAAACATTGGACTATGGTGGCTGGTGTCTCTATATTCACGTTCCGTACAATAGAATCGCCAATAACTAGAGCACTTTCAACCTTTTTATTCAGTACAGCACAAAAGACAAGGGAGAACCTGTTTAATGTTTGATCAGAACAGAAGAGTGGTGTTTAGACCCACGACTATGCCGCCTCACAGTCACCCAGTTGCCCTGCTGCAAAGGCCCTGTTACCGGAAACCGAACAATGTACAGGACTCCCTGAGCTAGACGCATCCAAAGCCGTATCTAGAGCCCTCACATTCTTACTGTCCTCAATTAAAGTTTGTATGCGTGTCTCTAATTCTGAAATCTTCTCTGTTAGCCTAACTATTTCCCTGCATTTATCACATGTGAATCCCTCATCACCGACAGAGATAGATAAACTATACATGTGGCAAGCAGTGCAAATAACAATAGAAGGAGAAGCCATTACTTGCCGTGCTTGATGAAAGATTCTTACCACAGTTGTTTGATGAACTTGTGAAAACCGGAGAGAGAGAGATGTCAGGATGACTTCGACTACTTTCATGCCGCTTGCACTTTTCAGACAGATGTTTTAAGTCGCGAACACCTGTTGTTGTCCACAACGTTTCGGTGCCATGACTTTGAAACAGCAAACACGGAAAACAATAAAAGGCATGACTTACATCACATCCAGCCAGCCAACTCCGTTTGCCATAAGAAGTGCTGGAAAAGCCCTGAGTGTAGGCGCGACCACGATTTCAATTCAATTCAAGTTTATTTGTATAGCGCTTTTTCGATACAAATCATTACAAAGCAACTTTACAGAAAATTAAGTTTCTACAATATTTAGTAGTAGCTTATCAGTGGTGACTGTCAGTTCATGTGCATATGGCAGAAATGTTCAGAAAAATCAATAAAAAGACGTAAACAAACAGACGATTAACATATGATACAGCAATTATGCAATCAAACTTATAGCAAAATGTGGTAGTTCTGTATGTTGTCTCTGGGTTAGCATCATCTGAGGTCCTCTGAGGGGCTGGCATCATCTCTTCTCAGGTGTTCTGGATCCAGACTGGAGCTTGTGTAAATCCTAGTTACCACGGGATGTAAATTCTGGGCAAAGCAGAGAAACAAATAGAGACATAATTAGCGTAGCTGCTGTTCCAGCCAAGTAAAATTAATTTGTTTAACCCAAGCTAAAGGATAATAATGCACATTTGATCAGATATAACTGCAGTCCAAAATTATGAGATGCATTATTTGAATGCTTGGCCAAAGAGGTGTGTTTTTAATCTAGATTTAAACAGAGAGAGTGTGTCTGAGCCCCGAACATTATCAGGAAGGCTATTCCAGAGTTTGGGAGCCAAATGTGAAAAAGCTCTACCTCCTTTAGTGGACTTTGCTATCCTAGGTACTATCAAAAAAAGTCCAGCGTTTTGTGACCTTAGGGAGCGTGATGGGTTGTAGCGTGGTAGAAGACTAGTTAGGTACGCAGGAGCTAAGCCATTAAGGGCCTTATAAGTAAGTAATAATATTTTGTAACTGATACGGAACTTAATAGGTAGCCAGTGCAGAGACTGTAGTATTGGGGTAATATGATCATATTTTCTTGTCCACTTAAGGACTCTAGCCGCTGCATTTTGGACTACCTGTAGCTTGTTTATTGAGGATGCAGGACAAGCACCTAGCAGTGCATTACAATAGTCCAGTCTAGAGGTCATGAATGCATGAACTAGCTTTTCTGCATCAGGAACAGGTAACATGTTTCGTAGCTTGGCAATGTTTCTAAGATGGAAGAATGCTGTTTTTGTAACATGGGAAATATGATTTTCAAAAGACAAGTTGCTGTCTAATATAACACCCAGATTTTTTACAGTAGAGGAAGTAACAGTACATCCGTCTAGTTGCAAATTGTAATCTACGAGATTCTGTGTAATGTTTTTTGGTCCAATAAGTAATATCTCTGTCTTATCTGAATTTAATAGGAGGAGAAAATTATTGGTCATCCAATCTTTTACATTTTTAACACACTCTGTTAGCTTAGATAATTTAGAAGTTTCACCTGGTCTTGTTGAGATATATAGTTGAGTATCATCAGCATAACAGTGGAAACTAATCCCGTATTTCTAATGATATTACCAAGGGGCAACATACATATTGAAAATAGCAGAGGACCTAGGACAGATCCTTGTGGCACTCCATATTTTACTGGTGATAAATGAGATGACTCCCCATTTAGATAAACAAAGTGGTAGCGATCGGACAGGTAGGATCTAAACCATCTTAAAGCCTGCCCTTGGATACCTGTATAGTTTTGTAATCTATCTATGAGTATGTCGTGATCTAGTGGTGTCAAACGCAGCACTAAGATCAAGTAAAACTAGCAATGAGATGCAGCCTTGGTCTGATGCAAGAAGCAAGTCATTTGTAATTTTAACAAGTGCAGTTTCTGTGCTATGATGGGGCCTGAAACCCGACTGAAATTCTTCATAGAGATCATTTTTTTGCAGGTAGGAGCACAATTGAGCAGACACAACTTTTTCTAAAATTTTAGACATAAATGGAAGATTTGAAATGGGTCTGTAATTTGCCAGTTCACTAGGATCTAGTTTTGGTTTCTTAATAAGAGGCTTAATAACCGCCAGCTTGAATGGTTTTGGGACGTGACCTAAAGATAACGACGAGTTAATAATATTGAGAAGCGGTTTTTCTGCTACATGTAACAACTCTTTCAGTAATTTTAGTGGGTACAGGATCTAATAAACAGGTTGTTGGTTTAGATGCAGTGATAAGTTTATTTAGCTCTTCCTGTCCTATAGTTGTGAAAGCACTGCAGTTTATCTTTGGGTGCGATAGATAAACCTACAGTATTAGACGCTGTAGAATCTACATTTGTTATTGTATTTCTGATGTTATCTATTTTATCAGTGAAGAAATTCATAAAGTCATTACTATTTAACTGTGAGGGAATATTTAGATCGGGTGGCGTCTGGTTATTTGTTAATCTAGCCACTGTGCTAAATAAAAACCTTGGATTGTTTTGGTTGTTTTCTATGAGTTTGTGGATATGCTCAGCCCTGGCAGTTTTAGCTGTCTATAGCTGGACATACTGTTTTTCCACGCAATTCTAAAAACTTCCAAGTTTTTCTCCATTTGCGCTCAAGACTACGTGTTTCTTTCTTGAGAGCGTGGGTATTACTGTTGTACCATGGCACAGTACGTTTTTCTCTAACCTTTTTCAATTTGATGGGGGCAACAGCTTCTAATGTATTAGAGAAGATAGTGCCCATATTGCCAGTCATTTTGTCTAGTTCATGTGTATTTATGGGTACACAGAACAGTTGAGATAAATCAGGCAGGTTATTTGCGAATCTGTCTTTGGTGGCTGGAACAATAGTTCTGCCCGGACGATAACGCGAAGCCATATAGTTATTATTATTAATACGCAGAATGCACGATACAAGGAAATGGTCAGTAACACCATCACTTTGAGGTACGATATCTATGTCAGTAATATCGATTCCATGCGATATAATTAGGTCTAGCGTATGATTAAAACGATGAGTGGGCCCAGTGACATTTTGCTTTACTCCAAAACAGTTTAATAAGTTAGTAAACGCAAGTCCTAATGCATCATTTGTATTATCAATATGAATGTTAAAAATCTCCGAAAATTAGCGCTTTATCAGCGGCAACCAACAGGTTTGAGAGGAAATCTCCAAATTCTTTTAGGAATTCTGTATATGGCCCTGGTGGTCTATACACAGTAGCCAGAGAAAGAGATACGAAAGACAAAATTTTGCATATCTGACAGTGTAACATTAAGCATAAGTATTTCAAATGATTTAAACCTGTATCCTGTTTTCTGGATAACACTAAGAATATCACTATATATTGTTGCAACACCTCCCCCACGACCAGTCTGACGGGGCTCATGTTTATAACAGTAGTTTGATGGAGTAGACTCATTTAGACCAATATAATCATTTGGTTTTTAGCCAGGTTTCAGTCAAGCAGAGTACATCAAAACTATTATCTGTGATCATTTCATTTACAATAACTGCTTTGGGTGTGAGTGATCTAATGTTTATGAGCCCAAACTTTAAAAATTGTTTTTGTTCATTTATTTTACGTTTTTTTGGTTTAATCACGATAAGATTTTTTCTAGATCCTACATTAAATTTATATTTTGACCTCACTATTCGGGGAACAGACACAGTCTTAATAGATTGGACAGCGCAAGTACTTCTATTTAAGTGGGTAGAACAAAAGCCATCATAGCAGTTATTTAAGAATTGGCTTACTAGTCAAATGGAGCGTAGAGTTCTGGAGATGTTGTCCGAGAGCAGCTCCACTCCGACTCTGCTGGGGTGCAGGCCATCAGCGCGAAAAAGCCTAGGTCGCTCCCAGAAAAGATTCCAATTATTAACAAAGAGCAGTTTCTGTTCTTTACACCATGACAATAACCATTCATTTAAAGCAAAAAGTCTACTGAACCTTTCGTGTCCTCGTCGATACGTGGGCAGCGGTCCTGACACGATGATCGTCGCCGCGGGCGTCGTGCTGCGAACCATCTCGATCAGGCTCCTGAAGTCCCTCTTCAGCGTCTCCGTCTGCCGCTGCGTGGTGTCGTTAACCCCGGCGTGAAGCACGACCGCTCTGGGGCTCTCGTCGGCCTTCAGGATCGCGGGGATCTGCACAGAAACATCGAGAACACGAGCACCAGGGAGACAGTGAGTGTGCACTTTACCTTCGGCTAACGTAGCACGGACGTGTCGGACGATGGAGTCTCCGACGATCACAGCGTCGCGTTCCGTCTCGCGGAGGGGGGAGAAGCGGTTTCCGTGTGGAGATCTCGAAGACCGGAGGGGGAGAAGTCGTCGCCCGGGGCCTGGCTCGCGTCCTCCACTGCGGATGCACCCAGGGTCCGTGGTGTCCTGGCGCCGGCGTGAAGGACATCTGGGCAGATCACGTCCTGGGTGCACCGGGCCTGTGCAGAGAAACACACGGGGTGGAGGTGGTGGGACTGTTAGCAGCGCGCTGTATACTTACCCTGGACTTGTGAGCGTCAGCCCGGGAGGTAGAAATCTCCACAATCCGCTCTCTCAGCTGGGACTGCCTCTGCTCCAGGACCCGAATCTGCTTCTCCACGGCCTCCAGCTCGAGCTGCACCGAATCGTCACATCGTGTCGTCACCTGCACTCAAAGGTAGACAAACATCCGCCATTAAAGCAAGTAACAGTAAGTAAAGCAATTGTAATGTGTGTGAATAGAGTATTAGCGATGCACGCGGGTTTAGCGACAACCACGCTGGTGATGCTAATGGGCTATAAGCTACTAGCGGACTCGGGAAAATCAAAATAAAACTAGTGATAACAAGGCGCTCTGATTGTTTTTGTTGTAGAATACGATAGAGGATATATTCACACGTTATAGAAACGAAAATGATGGTGTATAAAATAGATTTCAACAATAAAAAAATAGAATAAAGATAATAAATTTTCTCAGTTTAAACATTTGATGTGTCATCTGTGTTGTATTCAAAATAAAGCTTATCTTGTTTTACGATCACTTGATTGCTGATGAATTTGCAAGTGCGGTCAATCTGGTCCAAGCTACTTTATCCTTTTTTTTCTTCATCGGAACGCCTTGTGAACGGGTATTTTTGTAAAGATAAAACCAAATTTTTCTTTCATCTTGAGATAATTCATTTGCTTCCACATTTATTAGTTCCTGTCTGTCAACTGACAACTGACGAGCTGCTGCTGAGCATAATGAGAGTCGTTGAGAACGGTCCAATCACATGAGGCCAAATACATAAAAACAACACTGATTCACTCTAACAACAAAAGTGGGAGGGTTTGGGGTGCAGCCAAGGACGATTTGAAACAAACCAATTAGAGATTAGCCTCAAATCACATGCTTTTCAAAAATTTGTGTACCTACATAGACACTCATTAGTCCGGTGTCCCCGAACACACATATGAAAGAAATATAGTTTTGATTTTTGGATTTTAAATAAATTATAATATCATTAACAGTAGAATGCTATGACTAAATTATTTTATTTAGTTAATATTTGGGATATATATTTAACTTATTGTTAACATATTAAAGGAGGCTAACTTGACTAAATTGACCAGCTGCTACTGGTAGGTGGACAACCAGAATGGGTATTACCGCCCCGTGTACCACCGACGCAGAGCCGTGGCGTTAACTGCAAGTCAGTCGCGTGTTGAAATCATTCGTGAAACTACCGCCAGGTGGCACTAAGGGACAGATTGCGAACTGAATGTAATTGTAAAATGTTGGTTTGTAAATGGAGATGAAAGGAAGACATAAAAACAACAATAACATTTATAATATAACATTGTAACATCTTTAAAAACCATTAAAAAATTTACAGTGAGTTAATTTCCAAATGTAGGATAGTCTTAGGCTACAGTCTACTCATCAAAAATTTAAAGAAAGACCTTTACACAAAGGCTCTTATGCATGCTATTGTTTTTAAACAGTCATTACATATAAGGCCTATATATATATATATATATATATATATATATATATATATATATATATATATATATATATATATATATACACAGGGGCTGGGGAGTAATGAAATACATGTAATGCCGTTTTGTATTTAAAATACACACTGAGTAACTGTATTTCGTTATAATTACATTTTAAATAAGGGGTAATCAGATTACATGTACATCTGAAAAGTATTTTAGATTACCAAAGTGATTACTTTTAATTTTAATGTCATTTCTTAATTTAATATTTAAGTAAACAATTTGGGGATTTTAACCAATACGGCAACTGATTCTCCGCCTGTTTATTTAGCAACTCTTAGTGAGCGTGCATACATGCTCATCACGACCAGAGGTGGGTAGTAACGAGTTACATTTACTTTGTTACATTTACTTGAGTAAATTTTTTGGGTAACTGGTACTTTTGGAGTATATTTAAAGATTTAAAAAGACTTTTACTCTTACTTAAGTAAATTTTTAGTGAAAAATCTGTACTTTTAATTCGTTACTGTGGGCCACGCTCCTCTCGTTACTTTATCTTAATGCATTAAATGTTATAAATGCTTCAGTTTATTCCAAACACCCCGTCTACTTTTCTCTTGGCAATGAGCGATGCCCATTCCTGAACGATTCATTCTGTTGAGTTAATTTCTGTTCAAAGGCTTGATCAAACCAGTTGGCAAACCATTGTATTGGTTCGTGAATCAGTTTGAATGATTCGTTCAGTTCCCTGCTGCATGCACTGAGCCATCTGAACCGGTTCACTCAGAGTTGTAACATAAAGTTTAAGAACATCAAGATCGTCGGAGACGTGGCTTTGGATCAACAAGTCAATTGAAAGCAAATCTGCAAAGGCTATTGTTTGCTAGCGATAAAGATCTTTATTAGATGAACAGCGTATGCTGTCTACGGTTTAACAGGTATAACTTGAGCCGTGTTTCCACCGCAGGAACTTTACCCAGGAACTAGGGACTTTGGGCTGGTACTCGGTGTGTTTCCACCGCAGGAACCAGGAACTAAATAAAGTTCCGGGCAAAAAAATGCCCCTCAGAAAGTCCCTGCTGGCGAGGTAGTACTTTTTCAAAGTTCCGGAACTTTCGGGGCGGGACTTGGGCGCTAAACATGCTGATTGGTTGAGTTCACACAGCGTTGTGATTTCAACCACCATTTATTCGGATCATTTTCAAAATATTACTATGTCATGAAATGTAATTTTAAAAGTATTTCAGGTGAGAATATAGTTGTTTAAAACTCAAATCTGTGGTTTATTTATAAAGACAGCGCCTATTTAAAAATGTGTTTCACCAATTTCGAAGACAGTCAGCTCCACGTAATCAGCGGGAGCTCAGTGATCATGTATCCGCCGAGAGCAGCCTCACCTCGGCTAGTCCTTCTGACGTGTGCCGCTGGCTCTGATGTCTCTTTAGTGGTTATACATAAAATATAATTTGTTTTGAGTAAATCTAACAGGTAATCTTTGGTCTGTATTCAACATATCTATATGTTAAAATGAAAATAAAAAAGGCAAATTGATATAATATTTCGTTTCATTGTAATGGCTGTATATATAAACATTTCCCTGAACTAAGCACATTTCTGCGGCTATTATTATGTTTAAATGAAAACGAAAGGAGGCAGTGGTATTTCATATTATATTTAGTTTTATTGTAAATATACTGTGAGGAAAATTGCAGTAGCCAAGGCGAGCTGACTGATGTTATCAAGTACGCTGCTGTTTGCAGAATTACCGGATTTGTGTCGTCGCGGTCATCACACTCCCGAGTCGAATACGCAAAGTCCGAACTACCGACGGATGCAAGTCTGAAATCAACGGACTTTGTATTGAGAAAAGCGCGCAGACCTACGTCACCAGACTATTTGCCTAATCTTCCCAGTACTTTAGACCGCGGTGGAAACACAGAACGCAACAGGTCTGGGGGTGGGGGGAGTTCCTGGGGAAAAAAGTTCCTGGTACAAATGTTCCTGGTAATTTCGGTGGTAACGCGGCATTGGGCTACATTCGATTACAGTACAGGATACCACATGTTTGTTGTATGTGTAACTTATAAATTAAATGCAACGTACAGCCTAATTTTTACATTAAATACGCTGTCACAGAGTATGAAATGAATACCCGCCAAAAAACGTGTTAGCTCTGTTCCTGGAGGAATACCTTTGCCTAGACACAATTAATATAGATATTTCCACAATATTTACACTTGCAAAAATATACATTTGTTTACATTTTGCAGAACAGATGGAAGAAGATCTGTCAATGTGCATTTGCTTCATTATGTTCAGATGTTTGGTACTTAGCTGTCGTGTGAGGAGTTTTCACTCTTCTCCATGTCAGAGGTTATTTATACATATATACAGGGTGCGATTTGCCGGGGCGGATGGGAAGGGGATTCCTCCTGAGTAGTTTTTTTATCCGATACTTTTTTACTCTTACTCAAGTAACTATTCAGACTATTACTTTTACTTTTACTTGAGTAAATATTTCTATAAAAACATCCACTCAAACTTCAAAACAGCTTTAGTTCAATCTACCAACCTCCAATCACCGACAAAAACATTCTCCTAGGATTCACACTTTGCATTCAGTTAACAGATCCATACGAATCATGCATGAAATAAAAGTTTATAAAGTCAAACGATAGCTTTATGTGCTTTACAGATGAACTTTAGTCTTTATTCATTTGAAATGTTCAATAATAGATCATCTTTGGCTTGGTAATGCAAGTTCATGATCCGATTTGTGAACAGATGATTCTTTTGAGTCAATCTTTTAAAATAATTTCTTTTGTTTAACGAAACCACTGTGGAAACCAATGGTTCACAAACTGGATAGATCTGAGGTGCAGGGCTCACAAAATCGCTAGCCAGATGTCCCGGGGCTATTATGTTTTCCAGTCGGGCTCCAAAATCTATCACCGCCCTGCACAACGGCTATCTTGAATAGTGATGTAAAATTCCTAACTTGATTCGCGTTGTTCACTCGCTTGTAGAGTTTTAAGTTTGACAGTTTTCAGTCTGAAATAGTAAGAAGTTTAAATTAGTTTTAAAGCTGTTTGATCGTGCTGGTGCCTCATGTGCACATATTCATTGGAAACAGCAGCCGTTCACCGTGCCATTCGTCATGAGCAGCGGGTCACTGGCATATTTTTGCTCATTATGATTTATTTCCATCAATACTGAAACACGCATAAACTACAAAGCCTATTTTAACTAATGAATAAGAGTTTAGCTTCAAATGGGCAACATCACGAATATGGAAACATTTGGATTTGTCCCGAATGAGATAGATAAGCCCAATCTTACCTTATATTTCGCTTTAAATTATTATTAATTTATTTTTTTTGTTTGTTTGTTTGTTTATAGCTAAGCCTATATTATTATATACTGCAATGATATTTATCCATTAGATTTATATATTTTTAATTCTTTTTCTGTTCTGATAAATTTGTACATTTAAAAGATTTGTTGTAAAGTGAAGGGAACTAAAATATCCTGTTGGTACATTATAACATTATTAGGTCTGCCGTTATTATTTCTGAATGTAATAAAATGCAACTTACAGATGGTAGACAACCAAAATGGGTAATGCCGCCGCGCGTACCGCCGCGGCGTTAACTGCAAATCAGTCGCGTGTTAAAATCATTCGCGAAACTACCGCCAGGTGGCGCAAAGGGACGGATTGCAAACTGAATGTAATTTTAAAATGAAAGGAAGATGTAAAACAACAATAACATTATAATATACATTATAACATCCTTAAAAGCCATTAAAAATAGGATAGTCTTAGGCTACAGTCTACTCCTCAAAAATAAAAATAAAACCTTTACACAAAGGCTCTTATGCATGCTATTGTTTTTAACATTCATGTAATATTATATATATATATATATATATATATATATATATATATTATATATTATATATTGGATTAAAATGTTTTCATTTCGGTTCATTCTTGGTTTAATAATAATAATAAAAATCTTCAGGTTCCATTTGCAGAGCGAAATGAGAACGGTCCAACATTTACAAATAATTCTTATTAACTCTGTTATTATTTTTGATTTTTCAAACTGCTAACACTTTGCATTTTTGAATTATGCCTTTACTGTGTGAACAATAATTGTGAATTGTGACTTTGATCAGGCTGGTGCCTCACGCGCACATATTCATTGGAAACAGCAGTCGTTCACCGAGCCATGCGGCGCGAGCAGCGGCCCACTTTGGCATAATTTTGCTAATTATGATTATTATTTTATTTTTTTCATCGATACTGAAACACGTGTGAAATCCAAAGCCTATTTTACCTAAGAATAAGAGTTTAGCTTCAAATGGGCAACATGTTGGATTGTCCCGAATGAGAGAGATAAGCCCAACATAATGTATCGCTTTAAATTATTTTTAATTATTATTATTTTTGTTGTTGTTTATATAGCCTATATTATTATATAGCCTGCTGCAATTATATTTATCCATTAGAATTATATATTTGTAATTCTTGTTCTGTTCTGATAATTTTTTTAAATTGAAAGGATTTGTTGTAAAGTGAAGGGAACTAAAAATGTCCTGTTGGTACATTAGCCTATAGCATTATTAGGCCTGCCGTTATTATAAAATGCAACTCTCACAAATGTAATTTATTTTTTAGCGGGTTTTCGTGTGTGTTTTTATCCAGCTTTATTTTTCCATTGCATCTAAAAATGACTTTGTGCATCCACATTCCCTTCGTGAACAAACAAATATAACTTCAGATCTGCCTCCTGCGATGCTCAGCTGTGGACGATTTCAAAATTTTTGATATAAAGGTTGCTGTCACATTTTATACAGGAATTGTTCATTTTAAAAAAATGCAAAAAAATCAAATTATATTGTTAGTTTTATGCTAACATGCACTCAAGTCTTCGGATACTATACAAGATACAAGTTCATTTAGGCTAGCATGCACTGTGACATTTTACCGTTTCAACTTATAAACTCCTTGAGATTTTAAAGTCAGTTTTCATAGTATTGAAATTCAGTTGAATCTCGAAAAAAAAAAATTTTTAATTAAATTATTTCTATGAATTAATAAGTTAACATGACTTTTTCATCATAGCATTTTTTTACGAGCTGTATTCGTTTTCTGAAACCAAGCACCCACTTTTTTTCTTTTTTTTTAAATCTATGAATCGCTCGCATATCTCCTACAACCTACAAATAAGGGCTAATAAAGGGTTCTTTCTTTAATTATTTATTTATAATGTTTATTCTTGAAGAAAATAAGTATTTTATTCTTTAATAAAATAAGGGATCCAAATATTAGTAATGTACAATAATATAGGCCTATATCTGCCTGCAGTTAAAAAGAATATTTGTTGGTTGATTCATCCATTTATGTTACAATTAGCCTATTCTAAAAATAAAAATAAATAATGTCATAAAAAAAAAAAATGCCATCGGTCTGAATAAATTTTTACCATTATGAATTGGGGTAGTAATTTAGGAGGTTAAAATACAGTGAAATTACAAATGGCATGGGATTTTAAAGCATGACAAAACTGAAGGTCTATGAAACATTTGACTGCATTTTTTTTTAAACAATGGCACTTAAGGTTTTCAGCTAAAATATTACTATTTCAACCATATAGCCTGTGAAGAAATAAATAAAATGCATACTTTTCAGTGAAAGAACACTGAGAGTGTAGGTTGCTTCTGGTGTTTGGATTTGTACTTCCGTATAATGAGCTCCAAGTGTAAGGATAGCCTACACTTGTTTGTATTTTTTTTTTTTTTTTTTTTTACTCTCTATTTAACAGCATTAACTTACAATGAAATACGTCTTCCTTCAGGCAGACTGAATGTTTTCCTGCCTTGCAAATGTTGGGTCAGTTTGCGCGAGTCCCGCGTGCTGTGAAGCGGGAGCAGCTTACGGAGGATTCCGCTTGGTCTTAAAGCCTTCCGCAAACGTCTAGTTCACAATAACAAAAAATGATTTTGGCAAAAATAATGATTAATTATCAATTGATCATTTGTTATTATTTTGGTCTAGTGAAAATAATAATATGGGCTGCGGGAAAATAATGATTAAAGAGAAGGGCTGCTGTGAGTGCAGGCATGTTTCAACCCAGTAACAACACACACCGTTCCTCAAGCCAAAAAACACGACCGAGTTCAGTTCAGCTGGAGGGGGCTGGGGTAGTTCTGTATAGCTTGTGGGGGTCGAGATCAAGGTGTGAATCTCTTGCTCTTTCATATGGACAGTGTCTTATGAGGGTTTCAAACTTTCAGAACAGGTTTTAGGACAACTTTAAAGAAAGGTTTGAGATCACTTCAAATGTTGACTACTGTATAGCGCAATAAAGTTTATTAGTTATTATAACTTAATTTCAGAGGAAGTTGCCTTAACTTAAAAAAAAAAAAAAAAAAAGCATTTTGCATTAGGGGCTGGGTGATAGGCCTATGGCCTAAAATAAATCCCTATTTAAATCGATTTTTTTTGCCTCCCTACTTAAAATCAATATTCAAATGACAAAGAAATGGTTTCAAAACAAGGTTTTAATATAAAAATATATTATTTTTTAATACTAGCCCATCATGCAATCCACTCACGTTAAGAGCTGTTCAGATTAACACTGGCAGCTCCGCAGTGAGTCAGTGTCATGGACGGAGGACAGACAAAGTGGTAGGCCTAAATCAGTTTTCTGTCTATATTTTTCATCTCGTTATGCCGCTGGTTTAGGTTATGTTTTATTTTTATTTTCTTTATATCAATTATTTTGTAAATATATCAGACACTGGTCTAACCAGTGTCTACACTGTAGACGGCCTTGTTCATATAGGGCGAAACATCTCTCTCACTCGGCAGTTTCAGTAGGGCCTATGTGAGCGTAGAGTGGAGCAGCAACAATTTCCCTCCGCGCTCCGAGCATTTAATAATCACTTTAAGCTCCGCGTTCATGATACCAGAAACACTGCTCCGCCTTCACTCCGTGGCCTAAAGTTGAAATGTTATGTTCATAATAGCTTATAAAAAATAATAATAAAAATAAATAATAAATAAAATTTACAGGAAGTATTTCAAAGGGGATTAGGGCTATTGTGTGCAAACTTTTTGTCCTACCAAACGCCAAACTAATAAAATTGTCAGAGAATTTAAAAGGTATAATTGCTGCTTTCTGCTGTGCAAATTTTGGTTTGTGATGAAAATAATACAGTTTACATTTTCGTCAGTTATTTTATCTACAGATCGATGCCATTTGTTACAGATTTGATCATTCAAAATCAGATGAAGTAGCCTACTGTAAGATACACATGTGTGAATTGCATTTATTGCGACCAGCGATTACGTGTGAATGTGCTGTATCTGTTTAAATCATTGCTTTTAAAAAACGAAAATAATCAGTAAAATAAAGACAAACTTCCTTGAAACTAGCCTGTAACATCCCGCTCGACTATTGCCGTCATTATAGTCTTTCTGATCGGAGAGATTATGTGTATCAAGCTATTAGCTAAATATGTTTATCATGTGAATTCTTGCTAAATATGCAGTTATATTACGGGCTGTTGGCATGAATTTGTATTCGTGATGGAGCAGCGGTGCCTGGAGCCAGTGAAACCCACGACGCTCCGACTTTTACAAAAATCCGCTCCTTCTTCAGTCAGAATCACTCCGCTCCGCTCAATTACTCTGCTCGGCAGCGTGTCTCAAACGCGCGGGGGAGGCTTTGAGCCCAATCATTCTCAAAACACATAAATATTTATTTTATTTAAATTTTCGTTTTTGTGTTTCAGAGGAAAAATCAGTGAGATTTAATGCAAACGCGTACAAAACTCTCTAAAAAAAGATTTAATGCAAACGCGTATAAAATTCTTTAAAAAATTTACCAGAAGTATCTAGATGGTAGTTAGTTACTATTCGTTCATTTGTCATATTTCAACTAATCGCAAGTTTTATATTAAAGTTTACAACTATAATCCAGCCTTAATATATTCCACGCTCAAGAGACCATGCATTAAGTTCGTCACAAAGCACAGGCAAGACGTAGCGCTACATAATTATGAAAAAGGAGGGACATTTTTGATTATTTATTAATAAACAAATGTTTTCTTGTCGGCTGCAAGATGAAATTCCACAGTGCTGACTCTCTTCACATGGACGCGCCTTTAAACAGAAAATACAACCTTCACAGATTACATAATGCTTTTGCTTTGAAATTGATTCGTTTAAAAGACATTTCAAGCTTTCTGTAGATATATTTCTCATGTATGTGAAGACGCCACAATTTTTCAGTTATTACATTATTAGGAAAAAAATTATACGTGATCAGAGGGCGCCTCCCTGTCATGAATGCGCATTAATAATTTTTTTGCACAAACACTTGAATATAAATAATATTCACATTTTGCATATGCATTACAAAGTAAATAATTTTTTACATGCACATTATCCAAAAACAAATAAAACCAAACAAAGATTTGTAATGAAGATAAATATGTAGACAAATAAGAATAAATGCTGCGCGCACTCAGCCATCATGCTCCAGAGCAAATCTTGCACTGATATTTTACGGAATATTATACAAACCTGCATTTAAATGCGGCTGCAATTTTTTTTATTTATTTTATTTATTTTTACTTTACTAAAATTATATGAAAGCAAGCAAAGAAGACTCCATTTAAAATCACTGAAGTTTCAATTAGTGAAGCCTCTTTTTTTTTTTTTTACATCGTGTGCACTTTGTTGATAAGTGAGGACGTTTTATTAATCCATCCATTCTTTAGAGTTGCAATGATTTAGTTAAATCGTGCAGGTTTATTTATTCGTTTATTGTTTTAATTAGGCCTAAATAATGGAAGCGAAATTATACAGTGCCTTACGTTTTACTAAATTAAAGAAAGATAATTTATAAAAACACGCAAGCCTAGCTCACAATAGGCTATCACTTTTAACTGCTCCGATGCAAAGTAAACCACATTTTCTTTTTAATAATATAACACCTAATTCATATTAAATAAATAATACTGCACACTATTTAAATGTGTCTAATCTAAAATATGGTGTAGAGAGAAATATAAGCACAGGCTCATAGGCTTGACATTTATCCTGCTTGAATTCGTTCTAAGAAAGCGCACATATCTTCATAAAGACTAAACTTTCATCGGTGAATATTACAATATTTTTTCTTTCATTTCCCCCGACTGCAAATCAAATATAACACTTAGGTGAGGCAAAGCTGTTTTTTTGACGTCTATTTGCGAAAATGTGCTTTTGATTTGCGCTTGTTTGAAAACCTGTGATTAAAGCGCCACTCAGCGGTCAAAAGCTCCAAATGCACTTTGCAGACGCCGCAGCAGCGGTACGAGCGGCGGGATCAGAAGCAACGTTTTTTGGATGTCCAACCTACTGTATACATGACATATATTTTTTTTTCCTCTCACAAACTTAATTTTATTTTTTGCCTGTTTTTTTTTAAAAAAAAAAACATGCAGCAAATGAAAAAAAGGCGATTAATCGGTTAAAACGTGTTACTGTGGGTTAACAGTAATTATAATTATACTATACTGTAGGAACAGAGTCTGGGCCTCAATCTAGGCTATGTTTGGTTAACTATTTACAAGTTCGTGTATGGTTTTTCCTGAATTTTTTAATTATCCAGTTTTCATTGCATCTGAAAATTACTTTTGTGCATCACATTCACTTTGCGCAGCTCAATCTGCCTCTCACTTTGCTCAGCTGTGGACGATTTCAAAATGTTTGATATACATTTACATTTACATTTAATCATTTAGCAGACGCTTTTATGCCAAAGCGACCGTTACAAATGAGAACAGTAGAAAACAATCAGATCAACAGAGAACGAACAACGGTATACAAGTGCTATGACAATGTCTCAGTTAGTCTAGTACCAGAACGCGTAGCAGGTTTTTTTTTTTTTTTTTTTTTTAAATTGAATATGATAGACAAGAAAACAGTAAAAGGTAAGTACTAGTATTAGTTTGGTTAAGTGCAGGCGAAAAAGATGAGTCTTTAGATGTTTTTTGAAAATGAGTAAAGACTCAGCTGTTCGAATTGAGATCGGGAGGTCATTTTTCCACCAGCTGGGCGCAGTCCAGGAAAAAGTCTGTGCGAGTGGATTATTGCAACCTCTTTGGGATGGCACCACAAGGCACCCAACGTTCACTTGCAGAGCGCCAAAACTTCTGGAGGGCACAAGTTACGATTTAAACTAGTGGAGCTTAGGTTGAACTAATGTTGGAGTTGGCACGTTGCCAGTGGTGGTCTTGTAGGCAAGCATCAGTACCTTGAATTTAATACGAGCGGCTACTGGTAGCCACGTGGGTAACCTGATGAGGAGAGGAGTTACGTGACTGCTGTTTTTTGGCTCATTGAACTACAACCCTTGCTGCTGCATTCTGGATCAGTTGTAGAGGCTGATAGTATAAGCAGGAAGGCCCGCCAGGAGAGCATTACAATAGTCCAGTCTGGAGAGAACAAGAGCTTGGACAAGAAGTTGGGTGGGCTTTGCTCCGGACAGGAAGGGTCTAATCTTCCTAATGTGGAATAAGGCAAATCTGCAGGACCGGTCCGTTTGTAGCAATATGGTCGGTAAAGCTTAACTGATCATCCATCACAACTCCTAGGTTTTCTGGGCTGATATAAAGGTTGCTGTCCCCATTTCTTATCCCGGAATTGTTCATTTAAAATAATATAATAATAATAATAAATAATAAATAATAATAATAATTAATGAATTACTTGGTTAGTTTTTTCATGCTACCATGCAATCAAGGTCTTCGTATACTATAACAAGATACCAAGTTTTCATTTAGGTATTTAACATGCACTGACGTGGTGGACATTTTTAACCGTTTAAACGTATAAACGTCTTTGAGATCTGGTAAAGGCAGTTTAAATGTATGTGAAATTCAAGTTGAATCTAGTAATAAAAACAGGTTTGTAATTACTTAAATTATTATATGGAATTATAAATATGTTATAATTGTTTATTCTTGTAGCAAACTAAGTGTTTATTCCTTTAAGAAAATAAGGGAAAGGATAACGGGAAGATCAAAATATTTGGTATATGGACAAAAACTATCGGCCCTATATCTACCTGCAGTGAAAAAGTTATAATTGTTTTGCTTTCACCAATTTAGTAGGCTACAATTATTCTAAAAAAAAAAAAATAAATAATGTCACTTAAAAAATGAGTACATTTTACCATTATAAAAGGGGTAGTAATTAGGAGGTGAATATGTGAAATTAAATGGCATGGGATTTAAAGCAATAACTGAAGGTCTGTGAAACGTTAGGCATAACAGCATTTTTTTTAAACAATGGCACTTATCAAGTTTTGAACTAAATAGGCCTATTATTT
>NW_024873343.1:0-18114 GCF_018340385.1 Cyprinus carpio | reverse complement strand
TAGTTTATATATCATTTACTACCCAGATACATTTTATGTATATAAATAAGTGCTGGTTCAATATATTCAATTAGCTTTGAGTAAATTAATTTCCAATACAAGAAATCATACATTATAATGGAAGTCAGAGAGTGTGTAAAGCTGTGCAGCTACAGAAGTTGGAGGCAATGGTCCTTAGTCTTTTTGACCCCTATACACCGCTACAACCGCTGGTTCGAGCCCCGCTCCAAACTGATTCTTGTATACGGGGAGTTTATTTGCGGTTTAACAAACAAATATACGGTGACGCATTGCTTCCACACATATAATTTTTTTCCGCTCACGTGATAATAATGAGTTATAGTTAAAACTACATATTTTCTCGTAATAACGAGATGTTACGACGTTAAAACGGCATTATCTCCTTAAAACGACATATTTCTTTCTCAACAACATGTCATAAAAACAATATGATTTTCCCGTAATAGATTACATAATGTGAGCAAGCTAAGCTATTGTCCGCACTGCTGTCGCCGCGGTCCTGACATAAAAGAGCATCTGCATGCTGCTAAAATTATAAAAATACACTGTTTTAAATGTATTGTAATACTTTTACTGTAACGTCATGTTTATTAGGATTAATCTCCAATCTTACTACAATATTCTTTCCAATAACTGCATTCAGACCCAGAGGATATGACATGATTAAATCAAACCAGTTTTTTTTTTTTTTTAACAATACCGACTCTGGGCTAGGAATATTTCTTTATTTGAGTGACTTTGACTTGATTTAATGACAAATCTAAATACGAACAAAAAGAAATAAAGAGAAATGACAGTTTGATTTTATTATTATTACATCACTATTATTAACATTTCGTTCTGTCTGAAGAACGGAAAAACGAAACTTAAGCTATATTTTTCGTATTTTTTTTATTGTGGATAAAAAATGAGCTTATGCATTTGTGCGTGAGCGGCCCTGAAACGCCGCTTTTCAACTCAGCCTGTCTTTACTGTCTGTCCCATTAAAGCAGAATAATTTAATGAATTGGGCTCTTTCACATCATTTTCTGTTTGTTTAAACTGCGATTTGCATTTGTTCGTTCAGGCGCAGGAGGAACTTTGAGGAGAACTTTCGCAAAGGAGAGCTCGGTACGCGGCTCTCTGCGTGCGCACCGAACACAGCGCGCGAGTAACCAGCTATTCAGTTGAGCTTTTCCGCGTCTTGTGTTTGAATGCTTTACACTCTTTTGAATGTTTAAATTGGCAAGTGGCAAAGCTTAAAAACAGGTGAATATGTTAAGCTTTCGTGACGATGCGTGGCGGTGGCCTGTCAGCTGTCCCGATCATCTTTTTAGGCTGGCCTCAGCCAGACGTTTGAGATCGCCGGGGGCCCCCCCCCCTTTGCCGTGGGCCCCTATAATCGTCACCACCTTTCACCCCACTAGCGACGGCCCTGGCGCCCATGCATGTGAAAGAAATATTAAAGAATAGTCTAAGCTTATTTGTTTTTACCCACTAGGGCTGTATTACTCGAGTCCGGTCTTGGACTCGAGACATTTTTCTATCGTCTCGGACTTGTCTCGGACTCGCTGGTGTTTGCACTCGGACTTGTCTCGGACTTAGCCATTGGACTCGCCAAATGTTCTCGTTGGTCTCGACCGAGTCCAGCAAAAAAAAAAAAAAAATCATTCTCCTTCAAAACAAAACCACATTTGCATGATGTCGCGACTGAAAACGTGTGGAAACCGCTAGGCGCGCCGCTTTCTCCTTTTTTCCAAAGCACTCTGTATGGAGTCAAAGTAATATCACATATATACGCAAAAAAAAAAAAAGTTTTGCAAAAGAAAATAAAGTTTTGCAAGCAAAAATTAAAGTATTGAGGAAAATAATTTAGCTTTTTGCAAACAAAAATAAAGAATTGCAAAACATAAATGATACCGCGCGAAAGCAATGATTTTGCAATACATATTTTCCATGGTCATATCTACAATTTTATTTGCAACACTGATTTTATTTTGCGTGTCAGTCTAGTTAGAGCTTGCGCTGCAGTTTTTCCTGTGCGCTTCATTTTTACTGCGCGTCTTGTGGCGCTGTTTTGACGTGGGGGTGGAGTCAAGGGGCAGGGGCGTGTACAACATGCCTCCCTGGAAGTGACGTCATCGGCCCGAGATGGAGCTCACTGATCCAGGTACTGTCATGATGAGCAGATGCATGCGAGTGGATCGCTTCCTCTTATTCACTAGCATTAAAACATGCATGGTTTCGTTTTATTAACTTTATTAACAAATGTATATGTGTATTAGCAGCGTTTGCTCAAGTTAAAGAAGTTGTTACCATGCACATCTGCTGTTTATTTCTCTCGATGTGCACTCTTTTACTGGCATAAAGTTGGCTTGACGTTGGACGTTCGATATTCGCAAATCTAGGGACCGTCTCTAAAGTTACATGCGAAACTACTATACACTTCTCTAACGTCAATCGCATGCAAGGAGAATGACTAACAGTCATGAAAACAACTGTTAACTGTTTATCCAGGTGTCAACTATAATGCACACCTTTTATATTTTTTTGATACTTATTAAAATAAACTGTAAATCAAATGTAAAATATTGCTAATTATCATTACCGAATGGGCTCAAATTTAAAATATGCCATAATTTGAAGCTCAATAGCATTTGAACAGAATGACTCACTTTCATAAAACATACTGTAAAGTGTTCATCTAGGTGTCAACTATAATGCACACCATTAATATTTTTCATAATTATTCAAATAAACTGTAAATCAAATGTAAAATATTGCTACTTTTCATTACCGAATGCACTTAAATACAAATTTAAAGCTCAATAGCATTTGAACAGAATGACTCACTTTCATAAACAATACTGTAAAGTGTTCATCTTCGTGTCAACTATAATGCACACCATTCATTTTTTCATAATTATTCAAATAAACTGTAAATCATATATAAAATATTGCTATTTTTCATTTGAGCTTTTGAGCTTTAAATTAGTGTTTACGTCCATTTGGTAATGAAAAGTAGCAATATTTTACATATGATTTACAGTTTATTTTAATAATTATTATGAAAAATATGAATGGTGTGCATTGTAGTTGACACCTGGATGAACAGTTAACAGTTGTTTTCATGACTGTTAGTCATTCTCCTTGCATGCTATTGACGTTAGAGAAGTGTATAGTAGTTTCGAATGTAAGTTTAGAGACGGTCCCGAGATTTGCGAATATCGCACGTCCAACGTCAAGCCAACTTTATGCCAGTAAAAGAGAGTGCACATCGAGAGAAATAAACAGCAGATGTGCATGGTAACAACTTCTTTAACTTGAGCAAACGCTGCTAATACACATATACATTTGTTAATAAAGTTAATAAAACAAAACCATGCATGTTTTAATGCTAGTGAATAAAAGGAAACCGATCCACTCGCATGCATCTGCTCATCATGACAGTACCTGGATCAGTGAGCTCCGTCTCGGGCCGATGACGTCACTTCCAGGGAGGCATGTTGTACACGCCCCTGCCCCTTGACTCCACCCCCACGTCAAAACAGCGCCACAAAGCGAGACGCGCAGAAAATTGAAGCGCACAGGAAAAACTGCAGCGCCAGCTCAAACTAGACTGACACGCAAAATAAAATCAGTGTTGCAAATAAAATTGTAGATATGACCATGGAAAATATGTATTGCAAAATCATTGCTTTCGCGCGGTATCATTTATGTTTTGCAATTCTTTATTTTTGTTTGCAAAAAGCAAAATTATTTTCCTCAATACTTTAATTTTTGTTTGCAAAACTTTATTTTCTTTTGCAAAACTTTATTTTTTTGCGTATATATGTGATATTACTTTGACTCCATAACTCTGTAGCCTGCGCTCTATGCTTGCGCTCCAGTAGCGTCTGCTGTTGCTAAGCAACCATGACCTGCTCTCCATGAAGACGCAGAAGTTTCAGCAAAGAATAAATGGATTACCTGCACTAAAAATCCCTTGCAGTAGCTCTGCTAATAATTTCATTTTAAAAATGGCTATCCTTGTACAGCTATGATCAGCTGTTTCTCCATCTTGGCTTAGCTTTCAATTTTGTTACAGGAAATGATGTGCATGACAAGCGGCGCACTTGTTGCGTTCTGAAAAGTTTAGATGTTTCTAATTTAATTTTCTACCGGTTAAATTGTGTTTTTTATTTACGCCTACACCTACAGTAGGTAGCCTTAAACTTACCCTTTACAATAATGAAATACTAATTAATGTTGTACATTATAGGGGTTGCAAGACCACTGATTTCTACTAGTCGATTTTTTTATTTATTTAAAAAATACTTGAGTTACTTGACTACTCGTGGTTCATGCTATTGTAAATGAAAACATATTAAATAGTTTTTTTTAATCAATAAATGCTTATTAATTTATAGCCTTATGCAACAATTACATATGTTAGTTTGCAAAACTTTATAATTATGACATTACATATTTACATTTTCATGTAACAGCCAGTAGTTGTATCTGTAACAATCACAATTTTTTTAGTATCTGCATTCGTATACAACGTCGTACAGTTACTTGATAAGACCGTTATGACTTTTTATCTTTTTTTTTTTCATAGTTATCACTGAACAAGTATGTCGTGTTAAACTAAAATAATTATCAATTTCTAAAATAATATTTATCATGCAAGCAGAGAGATGTCATGACAAACATTTAGTGATGATTTGAACTCGACTGATTTAATTCAATGCGCACATTTTCATTACGCAGAACTCTTTAAGGGAGACTTAATGTTTAGTGAACTTCACCTAACAAATGTGCGTGTGGCGCGCAAACCAGCAAAAGATAAAGATGCAAACATGTAGGACAAGTACAAAATGTATCCGTATCTACGCTGATTATAAGCCTACTCTTGAGAGAGAACTGGTTTTGTTTTTGAGAGACTGAGACGCGCAACGCGGCTGTTTGATTGGTGAGCGGGCTGTGCTTGTTTCATTCATTCGTTTTATATCGTAGCCCAAGGTTTAAATCATTGCCTTTTAAATATATACAAATAATAGAATGATGTACTATAGGAGATATTACTCTTGCAAAGCTCTGATTTCTGAGAGATGCACGGAGAGGCAACAGCAATGCGGTGTTTGATTTGCGTTCTTTTCACTCATAAAGTTTACATTCATTCACCTTCACACTCGTGACTATAGAGGTCTGTGTATAATATTGCTCTGATCCCCTGGCTCAGCTGTTATCTAGCAAACACCAGACTGTGCCAGCTTCAGCCGACTATTCAGGCAAAATTATTCCTTCTCCATTATTCGTTTTTGAAGCCATTATGTGCCATAAGGTATTCGGCTTCAGGCACAACCCTAATTATTACATTACATATTTTATTTTTTACATGCAACATAGATATGGTCATAGAAAGTAACAGCTCCACGCAATATTGTAATCCTAAAATTCACGTACTTGCAAACACTTTGTATGCATTATGGTCAATTCATGCTGGAGTAGTCGATTGTTTCCGACAGCGCCGACTAGTCTATGCAAGCCCTAGTACAGTATGACAAAAATTTTGCTGTATTTATGTGCGCATGCCCAGTAGAGCCAAACGTATCGCTTCTAGCCTTAACTGCGCGCATTTGTCAAATCCTGAGCTTTGTGCGTGTGTGTGTGCTGCGCCAAGGCATCAGTCATTTTAATTTTTGACCACAGACATAATGTCAATAACAGCAGCATTATAAAGTAAATAAAATGTAAATAAAGTACATAAAAATAATTTGACCCTACAGCTCCAAACTCGGTTCTAGAGGGCCGGTGTCCTTTAGAGTTTAGCTCTAATTAAACACACACTTGAACCAGCTAATCATGCTCTTACTAGACACACTAAAAAACTTCCAGATAGGTGTGTGTTAAGGCCAGTTGGAGCTAAACTTTTCAGGGCATTGGCCCTCCAGGATCTATTTTGGAGACCCGTATCCTACAGAGTTGTTACTTAGCACATGCTTTTTGATCATTACAAATAATAATGTAAAATGATTTTCTTAGAATAGGAGATATGCTGTCTCTCGCATCACATACATTATCAGAGTTAAGTATGTGGTCTTGAAGAGGATCCTTTTTTTCCTCTCATTTGGACTCGGTCTTGACTTGGACTCAAAACTTTTTGACTTGGACTTGACTTGGACTCGAACCTCTTTGGACTCGGTCTTGACTCGGTCTCGACTAGTCCTGGACTTGGACTTGACTTGGACTCGACAAAGCTGGACTTGACTACAGCTCTACCACGAAAAAAAAAAAACAAACAAAAAAAAACATCTAGCTTAATTTCATTTTTCCGTTTCTCAAACAAAACGAAATAACAATAACAACAATAATAATAATAGGCTAATAATTATAAAATCAAACCGTCACTCAAATAAATAAAATATAATTTTTATTTTTTTTTTTTAACAGCAGAGAGAAGTGCATGTGGGTGATGTAATAATCTTGGCTGCTGCAGGCTGATGAGTGCTATAATAAAATTACTACATTATATTTAAAATGTGTTTTTGATAATCATTATATTTCTATTATTAATATTTAAGAAGATATAGTGGCAAGTGTATATATATATATATATATATATATATATATATATATATATATATATAATATATATATATATATATACACACAGACCCTTTCCAAAAAATTAGAATATCATGGAAAAGTTAATTTATATCAGGAATTCAAGTTAAAATGTGAAACTAATATATTATATAGGCTCATATAGCATGAAGTGCTCTAAATGTCCTGGAAGTCCAGAGTCAATGCAGCCGTCTACCAGGACATTTAGAGCACTCCATGCTTCCTTCAGCAGAAAAAGCTTTATGAAGATGTATAATGAAGATGATTTTCCAGCAGGATTTATATATATATATATATATATATATATTTATAACAATATAACAATATATATATATTTGTACATGTATACATCCACATTCTCACACACACACACAGAAATAGAGTTGACTTTCTGGCTTAGCTTATATGCATGTTTAGTGTGTAAGTATTTATAATGCATAATAATGATAATATACATAGTAATATGCATACCAGCTACAATATTGCTAGTTTCACAGCAGCTTTACAATAGTAACAAATTCAAAACAAATTCTGCTGTAAAGCAGTTCTAACAAGCCAATAGTGTCAATATTCAGCTCAAGTCACTTCAGTCTTGATTCAGTTCAGTTCAATAACTGTAAAATTCAAAAGTTGTGCATACATCAGTTTAATTAGTGTAAATGTACATGTGATAAACTCTTATACACTGCACTGAACAAGCAAAAGACACGAGATAGTGTTATTACATTACATATTTTATTTTTTACATGCAACATAGATATGGTCATAGAAAGTAACAGCTCCACGCAATATTGTAATCCTAAAATTCACGTACTTGCAAACACTTTGTATGCATTATGGTCAATTCATGCTGGAGTAGTCGATTGTTTCCGACAGCGCCGACTAGTCTATGCAAGCCCTAGTACAGTATGACAAAAATTTTGCTGTATTTATGTGCGCATGCCCAGTAGAGCCAAAACGTATCGCTTCTAGCCTTAACTGCGCGCATTTGTCAAATCCTGAGCTTTGTGCGTGTGTGTGTGTGCTGCGCCAAGGCATCAGTCATTTTAATTTTTGACCACAGACATAATGTCAATAACAGCAGCATTATAAAGTAAATAAAATGTAAATAAAGTACATAAAAATAATTTGACCCTACAGCTCCAGACTCGGTTCTAGAGGGCCGGTGTCCTTTAGAGTTTAGCTCTAATTAAACACACTTGAACCAGCTAATCATGCTCTTACTAGACAAACACTAAAAACTTCCAGATAGGTGTGTTAAGGCCAGTTGGAGCTAAACTTTTCAGGGCATTGGCCCTCCAGGATCTAGTTTGGAGACCCGTATCCTACAGAGTTGTTACTTTGCACATGCTTTTTGATCATTACAAATAATAATGTAAAATTATTTTCTTAGAATAGGAGATATGCTGTCTCTCGCATCACATACATTATCAGTAGTTAAGTATGTGGTCTTGAAGTGGATCGTTTTTTTCTCTCATTTGGACTCGGTCTTGACTTGGACTCGAAACTTTTGGACTTGGACTTGACTTGGACTCGAACCTCTTTGGACTCGGTCTTGACTCGGTCTCGACTAGTCCTGGACTTGGACTTGACTTGGACTCGACAAAGCTGGACTTGACTACAGCTCTACCACGAAAAAAAAAAAACAAACAAAACAAAAAAAACATCTAGCTTAATTTCATTTTTTCCCGTTTCTCAAACAAAACGAAATAACAATAACAACAATAATAATAATAGGCTAATAATTATAAAATCAAACCGTCACTCAAATAAATAAAATATAATTTTTTTTTTTTTTTTTAACAGCAGAGAGAAGTGCATGTGGGTGATGTAATAATCTTGGCTGCTGCAGGCTGATGAGTGCTATAATAAAATTACTACATTATATTTAAAATGTGTTTTGATAATCATTATATTTCTATTATTAATATTTAAGAAGATATAGTGGCAAGTGTATATATATATATATATATATATATATATATATATATATATATATATATATAATATATATATATATACACACAGACCCTTTCCAAAAAATTAGAATATCATGGAAAAGTTAATTTATATCAGGAATTCAACTTAAAATATGAAACTAATATATTATATAGGCTCATATAGCATGAAGTGCTCTAAATGTCCTGGAAGTCCAGAGTCAATGCAGCCGTCTACCAGGACATTTAGAGCACTCCATGCTTCCTTCAGCAGAAAAGCTTTATGAAGATGCTTTATGAAGATGATTTTCCAGCAGGATTTATATATATATATATATATATATATATATATATTTATAACAATATAACAATATATATATATTTGTACATGTATACATCCACATTCACACACACAAACACACACAGAAATAGAGTTGACTTTCTGACTTAGCTTATATGCATGTTTAGTGTGTAAGTATTTATAATGCATAATAATGATAATATACATAGTAAGATGCATACCAGCTACAATAATTGCTAGTTTCACAGCAGCTTTACAATAGTAACAAATTCAAAACAAATTCTGCTGTAAAGCAGTTCTAACAAGCCAATAGTGTCAATATTCAGCTCAAGTCACTTCAGTCTTGATTCAGTTCAGTTCAATAACTGTAAAATTCAAAAGTTGTGCATACATCAGTTTAATTAGTGTAAATGTACATGTGATAAACTCTTATACACTGCACTGAAACAAGCAAAAGACACGAGATAGTGTTTTTACATTTTTCACATCTGTGTGTAGTTTGGTGTGTATGTGGATAATCTTTTGATAACAAAAAAATTGAATTTAGTTAATTTCGTCAAATGTTAATTAAAAGTTGTCCCATTACTCCTGCTTGAATGTTGAAGTGGTTGGCAGGAACCTCAACAGATTCTGGCCAGTGGAAAATTGTGTGAAAAGCTTGGGGTGTAACTTTTTCTGAAGCTGGAGGGATGTTTACATCTGCAACAGGCTCCTCATCTGCTCCAAGGATTTCACGTATCCCTGTCTGGTTTCAAGTTAGCTGTGAGAGACATCCTCAAATGAATAGTTGATTGGGAGACATGTACCGTTCAGTTCTCAGCTTGTGGTGGTTCCATTGATGAATAAACAGTTGGAGATCCCTGTTGATTCGAGGTATATACACATAATGTAATGCCTAAAGGTGCATTTCATTGGTACTGTCAATTTTACATTCAATTTCCAAAAGCATGAATAAGGCATAGTAAGTATTGGAGATGCCCCACCAAACGTCCCGCCACAATCTCTCAATTCTCTGGTTGTGTGTGCTCCTTCCTCTTAGAGCACTTCCTCTGGTGAATCCCCGGAAGACATTCATAAATAGGCAGACTGCATTATTCTCCCCTCCATTATCACAGCGGACTCTTGAAGGTAAACCATATTGGCCAATGGCTTCTACAAAACTCTGGAAAACTGTGTCACTGCGATTGTTGGAAGAAGCCTTTAAGAATACAACAAGCCTGCTGTACCTGTCAATTCCACATGTATGACAATCCTCCACCTAAAAAAATAAAAAGTAATAATTATGTAAGGTACACTGAAACCTGATAATTTTACGTAATATTTATTCTGGTAGTCATCTCTAAAGATCTAAAGCTAAGTATACAGAAGGTGATGGAAATTAATGTTACTGGATTTAATTGTATTTGGCAGAAACCATCTTGAGTGCCATCAAAAAAAATAACATATCATTGAAACCCGAGTAAAATGATAAAAAATAAGTTTATTTTAGCAGTTTGCCACTGTCTATTTTTTACATTAAATAAAAAAAATAGTAGGACCATTTACCCTGATTAACTTATGATTACCGCCCAAATGCCATACATAAAATTAACCATGAATTTACTGCATAAAACTGTGAAATTACTGCATTTCCGTGTCAATCCATGTTCATTTTTAGAGCAAACAATGCGCTGTCACTTTAATTCAGCACGTGCAGCACAGCAAAAATAGGCAAGGCAAGGCAAGTTTATTTATATAGCACATTTCGTACACAATGGTAGTTCAAAGTGCTTTACATAAAAGAAGGTAAAATAATCATGAAGAAAAATAATTACAAAAATAAAACAAGCAATTATAAAAACATAAAACAAGCAATTTTAAAAAACATAAAACAAGCAATTTTAAAACATTGGAAATGATTTAAAAAAATGACTTATTTAAAATGAATTCAAAACAGTTAAAAATAGAAAATGATTTTACATAATAGACTCGGTACATAAACGATCGCTGAACTGCTGCAGATGCATCACTCCTGGAATGCACTGCCGGACCACAACCATGTGCAGTGTGAAAGATCTAATCTGTTAACATGGGTGCGTAGTAAAATACGCAACGCATACGCACTGCAGACGGAGTATGTGTGAAACAGGCGTAAGAAAAATAACCTAACCTTAAACGACGTTTCACAGTTCGCCTGGACACACACAAGATTTCCGCCATTTGTCTTGTAGAAAAGTTATTCTATCAGAAAACGCAACTGTTCTTCGGTTATGGAGAATCGTGGATGGCCAGATGAGCCCCTTACCAAAGGGAGCACTATAGCCCTGGGGAACTAAGGATAACAGAAAAAAAAACACTTAATAAAGAACAATTCACAATTAGTATTCAAAACATCTCAAACACAATAATATGATACATATCAATATTAACACATTTTGGAGCATACCATGCTGCTGAGTCAATGTTTCCAAATGATCCAGAAACTCGGATACCTGGTCCAGCATTTCATTTGCCGTTTCAGGATCCAGCATTCTCCCCCTTCTGGCCATTGTTTGCATTCTGTAAAAGACAAAATATATAATAATATAATATAATAATAAAAAAATCTAGGTTCCTCTACTTCAGTGGTGGCTGAATAACACTTTCATTAACATAAACTATGACCTAGTTCTTAAAATTAATTCAAAATAATTACAAAGAATCAGATTGTCATGTAAAATTTTTATTCATTCATATATATATAATATATATATATATATATATATATATATATATATATATATATATAATATATATTACTGTCAGGACATTATAAAACAAAGTGCTTTGGAAAACTGCAAACTGAACAATGTAACCTAAAGTTAAATGTAATTTAAATCATAATTACATACGTTTTATTAGCTATCCATCCACTGGTATTGTAAGAGGACCTTTTTCCTTACCATGTAATGATTTCAAGTTGCATTAAGTCAGCCATAGATCGTGCTTTCTTATAAATGTAATGCATTTTGGACATACCGTAATATCACAAGATTCAAATCTTCATTGTGGTTAGAAGAAGCCAGCTGCACGTAGTCTGAAAATGTTTGTTGCCAGTTTGCTAAAAAATTTCTAAGAGCCATGGTTATGGCTGTTGACTTTTGAATCTGTAGAACGACCGTAGGACTTAAAAAGGGCATGACAAATCATGACATAAGGCTGACATCACATGCAACGTACCAATGCATCATCCTTTGCGAACAATTATAACGTCTGATGTTTGCATACGTGCATACCAGTATACCTTACGACATCCTTCATGAATAAACATGACTTCTGATGTTTGTATACGTATAAACCAACCAGAGACATACGTACCATCACGTCCCATATGCAAATATAGTCTCAGAAACAGCATTTCATTGGCTGCTTTTGCTTGTTGACGCGTTAACGCGAACAAACAGTGCGTGTTGACGCGGTCAAAATCACGCGTTTCGTTTAAAGAATATTGGCACCATCCGCGTTCCATAGAAGTGGGCAGTCATGCATCGTAATCAATGACGTACATCGAGACAAAAAGGCTTGTTTGAGATGAACAAAATCTGTAATCAAAAGGCAACAAAAACTGTGAAGTTGTGGTAAACAATTTGATATATTTTTGTAAGTCCGCATTTCCCCTGGCAAAATGTGATGATGTGAGTCTTTTGTTTGTTTGTTTTTTATGTTAAAATACTTGCAATGTTGGAAACTGCACAATGTGATATTTTTATAATGGAGATGAACGCTCATGTAAACTGTGCAATTGTTGAATAAAAAAAAAAAAAAAAAAAAAAAAAAAAAAGATGAAGAGAATCTGCGCAGAAACCGATCACCGGTGATCACCGCGAGATGCATGCCGGTTAGAAAAGCGTCCGAGTTACGTCCGCCTTGATCTGATGTCATGCTGACGTGTGCCGAAAAAACTCTCGCGACGGCGAGGCGGCTGTGTCGGATTGAGCAGATGAGCGCAGTTTTTGCTCTCCACCGACTGCGCTATTCAAAAGCATGATGGGAAACGACCAAGTGACGACACAGCTTAAAGCTCATTGGTTCAGACAACTGTGATGCTGCGTTCTCTTCTAAAATTTTTTTTTAAATCTGATTTCATGTGATTATGTATTTAAATTACTCTGGGGTCATAGTAAAAATGGATGATAAATACATATGGAATTAAATATCTGATTTCTGTCATATTTCTATCAAAATCTAAAATACATGTTTGTATTAAAGTAAAAACGGATGATAAATACGGCTTTCGTATGGAATTAAATAGCAAGCACCTTGAGTGTCTTGTTTATCATATTTATTTTCATATAAAAGCAAAACAGAACTGAAATTATATCATGTTTATTAGCAACACAGCACGTGACTGAGAATAACGCGATATCTGCCTTTGATCTCGTAGGTATCTGTTCCACTTCGAGAGCTCAGAACTGTCCGTCTTGCCTGCGCTTATTTCACTCCTCCCCTCACTTCAGCCGCCTACTCTCGCCTACATTTCAGGCGAGCACTTATGTCTGTCTTACGAACGTACTGCGAAGTTTTGCTGAGTGAAGGGTGTAAATTTGAACAACACTTTCAAAATTAATTGGATTAGACAGTTTAATGTGTAATCCAAACTCTATCTGGAATTTTTATCGCCAATTACTATTTTTCCAAATTAAGGTGGTCTCCCTTTCCTATTGATCTATAATTATAATATTGCTAGAATCCCTTACAATTTATCTACATTTCATAAACAGGCATTACTTGCATGGTCATTAATTTATAAGCACAATTTCTCCCCCTCTCCCCATTGATACAAGCTGCTCTTTTTGTGGTGACCCTAATGGAACTGATATGCATTTCTTTTGGGATTGTCCTCATACACAGCTATTTTGGATTGAATTCCTCCAATGTTATCAATCGCAGTGTGCTCCAGGTTTCTCTCTGCTTTTTAAGGATGTACTGTTTGGCTTTCTTTAATATTCAAAAAGAAAAAATTAATTGAATGCTATTTTATTATTAACCTATTGTTACTTCTTGTGCAAAATTTCATATTCACCGCAGTAAATTTCACTTGTCAAAATCCTTTATAGATTGTTTTTGGAAAAAGAAGGTTCAACAGTATGTCCAAACTATTTTCGTCTTCCAAGAATCTCAAAGCTATTCAAACAATTAATTTATTTAATATTTTTAATTTATTTTGTTAAAGCTTTTGTTTTGTAATGATTTATTGACTGTTGCATCGCTATAAATGGGTGCTTTGCATGTAATGTCACCTTTTTGCACATAATGTTGATATTATATGTGTTTGTATCTTTGGTACCTTGGCATTTATAAAAAAAAAAAAAAAAAAAAAGAGTGAAGGGGGTAAAACGGAGGACTGGGGGGCGGGAATTCGTGGCGGACGCCAGAATGGAGAAGCACGCCTCAGACAGAAAGTGAGGTGAATGCTAGAAAGAGAATCATGAGTAATGATCTAGAGGAGATTGAATGTGATGAAGCTGCAATAATTTCTAATGGAACGAATTCCAACGATGGAGTTTGGCAGGAGGGAGACAAGAGAGAAAACAAGGGAAAGCCAATGAAAGAAAGGAGGAGACGAGCGTAAAGAAAATAAAAGAAAAGGGGATAATTCGATTTCAAAACCCCATGTGCATTGAATTCCGGTTAATGTCAGGAAAGCTGGTATGTAAGCTAGTAGGAGAGAGTTATATACAGGCAAAACTTTAAGAGAATGGAAATTGGTTTATTGTTTTTGCAAAGACAGCGAACAACAGCAAACGTTTAATGAGGTGTAAAAAACACGCTGGGGAAAGGCTGTGAAGCTGGCAAATATGGGTAAGTAAAGAGGGAGAGCTATGGCCTGTTAATATCTGGAGTATCGGATCTGATGTGACCGAAAAGAGGAAATTAAAGTGAATATTAAGAGGGGTTTTGTTGTAAACAATGTTTAACGGTTGTCCATACACTAGAGACGGTGTTTAAAAGACCAAGTATGTCGTTTATGTTTGGCATTAGATGAGGATAAACTACTGGAACGCGATTAGAATTGGTATGTTAGTTATGTAGTGAGACCATACGACACGATGTTTTAAATGCATAACGTTTTGGTCACATTGCTGTAGCGTGTAGGGGCTCAGGCCCGTTGTGTGATAAGTGTGTGTGGGGGGGGGGGGGGGGGGGATGAATATGGTAAATGTGCTGAAAGGATCAAAATTAAATGTTGTAATTGTGGAGGAGAAGCATAGTGCTGCGGTATAAGGGATGTGAAGCACACACAAGAGCAGTTCAAGGAGTCCAAAATGTGAGAAATGAAAAGAAAAAATTACCATACTCTGAAGCACTCAACCAAAGTCGACTTTAAAACAAGGAATCGTTTAGGCCCCAGGGTAGGCCTACGTACCTGTGATCCAAAATCCGAGCCCAAAACGTTGTGCATTAAATGCTGTAGAGTAAATGAAAATACTCCTGATTGTAGAAAAGAAGACATTTATTGCATTTATGGTGGGTGCAAGTCATTAACTAGCACAGCACAAACAGATAGCAGAACAGCAAGAATTTAAGATGAATCGTTAAAAGCAGCAGGACACGTACCTAGGTGATAGCGGGAATAACAACTAAGATTCGTATCAATAAATGCTTAGAACAGAGGTAGTAGAAGAAAGTTCAGTCATCATGTTGGTGGTGGATGCTGATGGGTATATCCATTTTGCAATGGAATGACAGGAGTTTTAATTTCTAATGGACAAGAATTAACGTGTTTTATAGAAGAACTATCTGTTAAAACCTAACGTTATTTGTGTTCAGGGACAATTGGTTAACAACCCCTCTCTTGATTTTATAGTTCAGGGTAACACGGCTGTGCGCAAAGATAGAAGTCATGTAACGGGGGGTGTGGAGAGTGGCTACATTCGTCCAACAAAGGTATTTCATTTTAGGGCTATAACACAATGATGTAGCAGACTGAAGTGGTCATTGTTGCAATATGGACTTAACAGAGTAAAAAGTCAAGTAGCTAACCTTTATAACCCCTGTCAAAAGTTAACAGAAGTTATTGCTAGCAGGTATCATGGGAAAGGAGGAAATGGAAAAGTAATAATATGTGGAGATTTCAATGCACATAGCTCCATTATGGGGCAGTGTAAGAACAGATGAAAATGGGAGGATCATTGAGGAGTATATGGATCCCACAATCTAGTATGTTTGAATGATGGAAGAGGGTACAAGATGGGATGTAGGGGGGGGGGGGGCCAGAGGAACAGATGTAGCTATAGATCGTGACTATAGTTCGAACAAATAGCGAGGGAAGTCAATGGGAGGTTTTTAGTTACATATAGTTTTGCGGAGTGATCATGACCCTATGTGGACAAAGTTGAGTGACCAAAGTGTACATTTATGAAAGGTAACTGGTTCCCCACGCTGGAAAATGAAAAGAGGTCAACTGTGAACATTTATAGTAGGGTAGCAAGTGGAAAGTTGATGGGGATTATGTCAGATTCAGGTGATACGTTGAAGATTGAAACTCTGTATTACGGTCATACTGTATTATAGCCATAGGAGACTAGAGGAAAACGAAAATGGTCCCATGGTGGTCAAAGTGGTTGTCACAATAATCATTCAGCTAATGAACAAGGCTTTTTTAAAGTTTATTAAATCAATCAAACATCAATAAATTAATTTAATACTGATAGACTTTTGCAGGCATAGTGGTCTGAATTAAGTTAGGGACGGTATGGGGGAATGAGAAGGGAAAATGGGGTGATTAGAAGGGACTAGAAGTACCAGTAATAAGAGTAAATGACATTGATGCAGTAAATAATGAGAATAGGCAGAGGTACTGGCTAGGGCATTTGTTATGTACAATAGCACACAGGACCTTATCCAAGTGAAGTGAGCTGAATGTAGGTGTTCCAGCATCATTGAGGAAAATAGAGGCATATTGGGGAGGAAAGACACAGATAGAAGGTGTAACGATACAAATTCTACCGGTTTGAACCGAGCGAAGCTTTAATCGGTTTAATGGGTAGCTGTCATCAGGAAAGACACGAAGTGTGCAGCAAAAATGATAGATCAGAGATATCAGATGTGGCTAAGTCTCGCAAGGATAAAAACACGCGTTAAAAGTTATATGAATTAATAGCTCTTGCCATCCAATTGGCGCAAAATTATGTGGAGAAAATGCTGGTTTACTTTAAACACTAGGCATATGTATGCTTAAAAGAATAAAGCTCTCCCCCCTCACCAATGTGATTTCGTATCGGCGCACATCAATGGACCCAATTATTTGGTTCTAGCAAATCTAAATAAGGAAAGCCCAAGTAAAGTAAAACAGTCACTTGTTCGTTATATTATTTCGACATTGCCAATAAAGCATACAACATGTTGTGGAAGGAGGGGCTTTGAATCGAAGCTTCAATAAATGGGTATAGTGCGCAGATGTTTTAATTGGATTCAAGATGTTCGAATAACAGACCTAGTAGAGGTAAAGATGAAAGGATGGAATTTTTCGGGCATATATCAAATAGAGAAAGGTAACCCCACAGGAAGCTATGCATTCAATGCTTTTTAATATAATGATTACTGACATTTTTTATTAGAGTAGACCAGAGGATGGTAAGCATTATATCTTGATGATGGCTACAAGTGAGAGGAATAAACATTTGACAACCTAAAAGGTTTAAAATGCAATCAAGCACTTGTTAAGGTTGAAAGTGGTCATTGAGTGTACTTTTCAATCTATCACTGGTAAACATACAACTTATATCTTTGTTCAAAAAAAGAACAAAACCCCTAATAATATAGATCTTAAACTGTAAGTCAGGCATCGTAAAGCAAAGTTGATAATATAAGATATTTGGGGGTATGGTTTGACTTTAAGCTAAATTTTTAATTTTAAGTGCAAAAAAGGTATAAATATACTGAAGTGTTTAGCTGGGGAGCATCAGGCATGTCCCTGAAAAGGATTTATACTGCATTGATTTGTTCTGTTTTTGATTATGGAAGCATAGTTTATAGTTCAACATCTAAAACCTTGATTCAGACTAGATGGAGTCGGCCAAGGCCTTTCGAATATGTTTTTGGTGCGTTTAGGTGACAACACCGATTCCTCAAGTACAGAATAGAATAGGAGAAATGCCTTTAGACGAAGGCGTTAAAACTATCCATGTCCCTTATACTGGACAAAATCTGCAAGGTCAGAAGAAACACACCCACAAAGCATGTGTTATTGAGTGCTGGAGTATGGGCGCCCATTATGCAGTTTTGGGTGCATGGAATAGGCAGGCA
>NW_024873342.1:0-18050 GCF_018340385.1 Cyprinus carpio | reverse complement strand
GGCAACTAGTCATCATATCTCTAGTTCTTCAGGTATGGAGTGTGCATTGTACGAAAGCGCGTTCATTTTCAAATGGGGCATATATGCGGCTGAAACAGGTAATCTAGTGCATCCCAAAATTTTCGAATATATATTTTAATATAACATTATAGTCATAATGGCCTATAGCCTTTAGAAAAATGTTTTTTTGAGGAAGTGGGGTAGTGCACAATAGGCCCCTGTGGCGTGGCCTAAGCTTTTGTTCTTAATGGCATTTTTTTCCCCTTACATTATACTTTTATACTTTAAGTAGTTTTTTAGAAACCAGTTACTTTTACACTTTTACTTGAGTAAAAAGATTGAGTTGTTACTTCAACTTCTACAAAAGTCTTTTTAAAACCGTAGTATCTATACTTCTACTTGAGTAATGAATGTGAATACTTTTTGACAACCACTGGTCATTCGCTGAGGAAAGTGAGTCGTTCGCTACGTGAGGAAAGTGAGTCATTCGCTGAGGAAAGCGAGTCACCGGCTGCGGAAAGTGAAGTGAGTCATTCGCTGAGGAAAGTACGTCGTTCGCTGCGTGAGGAAAGTGAGTCATTCGCTGAGGAAAGTGATTCGTTCGCTGCGTGAGGTGAGTGTGTATATTGATGCACCGCCGGCCTATCAGTGGTAAAAGTGCTAAAGTTAGAGGGTCAAATAAAGATGGAAGAGATGTATTTTAAGCCAATTCTTGAAGATGGCTAAGGATTCAGCTGCTGGGATTGAGTTGGGCAGATCATTCCACCAGGAGGGAACATTTCATTTAAAAATCTGTAAAAGTAACTTTGTGCTTCTTTGGGATGAACAAGAAAGCAACATTCACTTGCAGAACGCATGGCACATACGTCTGAAGTAATGAATTTAGGTAAAGGGGCGCAGAGCCAGTGGTGGTTTTGTATGCAAACATCAATGCCATGAATTTTATGCAAGCAGCTATTGGTAGCCAGTGCAAATTGATAAACAGAGGTGTGACGTGTATTCTTTTCGGCTCATTAAAAATTTATCTTGCTGCTGCATTCTGGATAAATTGTAAAGGTTTGATAGAACTGACTGGAAGACCTGCCAAGAGAACATTGCAATAGTCCAGCCTGGACAGAACAAGAGCTTGAACAAGGAGTTGTGCAGCATGTTCCGAAAGAAAGGGCCTGATCTTCTTGATGTTGAATAAAGCAAATCTGCAGGACCGGACAGTTTTAGCAATGTGGTCTGAGAAAGTCAGCTGATCATCAATGATTTTGAAATATATTCAAATAGAAAACAGTTCATTTAAATAGCCCAGTAAAAATATTTCAAAATGTAACTGTTTTTCTGTACTTTGGATCAAATAAATGCAAGCTTTGCAAAGAGAAGAGACTTCTTTAAAAAACATTAACAATTTTACTGTTTTGACTGGTAGTGTATAGGCAACTTTAATTTGTCTCTAATTTGTAGCTTTTAACTGGCTTAGAAATCTATAACTGCTGGACAATAACAAATAATAAAGATGTGTTTATATACTACAAACACTTTTTTATCACATAATAAGGCAGGATAGTTTTTTTACTGTAATAAATGCTATGTAAACGAGTTGATTTATGCTGAACACAATACCTGAAAAAACCCAGATTTGAGCGATGAGTGGATGTTAACTTAAACGCCTCTGAGTCAAGAAATCAGCAGATAGACTATATTTCTGTGATTGGCTACAGTACACAATGCTGCAAAAACACATTGAAACAGAAATCGATGTCCTAAGCCCAAACCATGATATGGATAGTTTGCCACATCTGCAATAAAATGCCATTGATACAGCTTTAACTGAGGGTGCTTTTGACTTTGTTTGGGCTGCTTAGCACACTCTAGCACTCGGTAGAACCGGGCCTGAGTCGTGATGATTCGAGAAGACTAAATTGATCAAACATGATCAACTCAGCAATCTGTCGCTATCCGCTTAGTCGCCACTTAAAAAACAACAACAAACAAACTTGAATTGAACAAAAAAAAAAAAAAAATTTACTAAACATTTTTCTAAATTCGTTAATAATGAAACAATAAGAAACATAACTATGCAATTAAAAAAAAAACTGAACTATTTTAATGAGTGCAGCAACAGCTGTGTGATGAGGAAGTGAGAGAGAGTCAGTCTTGGGCCGAGGACACTGGTCAGCTGACGGTCAAGGGCTGCTATAGGGCTCAGGTTTGAGGCCAGTGCAGGGCTCCACTGATTTCTGTGTTTGGGAACACATTTTATTGACCTTTATTTAACCGTAAGTCGGTTGAGAACCAGTTCTCATTTACCCTGGAATATTGTGAATCAGGGGTTGTTTTCTAATTAAATGACAAAATTCTTAAGTTGACTTGTATTGTCTAATTCAATTAAAATTATTATTATTATTATTATTATTATTATTATACATTTTATGGATTCCCCCAATCTCCCGCACGGCCAAACTCTGTATATGAAACTGTATTATTATCAGTGTTATTTATTTATTTATTTATTTGTTATTTTTAAAATATAAATTATTATTTAAACATATTAATTCATCCAAAGGAATGATAAAAAGTGATACTGTGACCTGCTGAAATACATCAGTTTCAAGCCTTTCATAATAGTGTTAAAAAAAGGCCAGATAACGACTGAGTATGTGTGACCTGCTGAAATACATCAGCAAATTATTAAACCTAAGTTTCAAGCCTTTCATAATTTGTGAAATTAATGTGAGTGCTAAAATATGTGATACAACTAGGCCTAGCCTATAACACTCAGCAATAAGCCACCTTTTCAATCATTTTATTTTTTATGGCAAAGCCTGCACATCTCCTTAAATGTCATCTAAACATTCAAAGTTAACATCCTACTTTTTGGTAGGATTTTTAGTTCAGAAACTTTCATTAGCCTGTAGATCAAAATAAAAACCCATTAATACAATATAAGGAATTAGTGTAGTTTTAATAGTTTTCATAAAGACTGTTTGATAACCATAACATGCAGCAAGAGCCTTTGTGTAAATTAAATTCTTTTTTCTTCTTCTTTTTGATGCGTCTATCTCACGTTTTGAAATTAACTTTCTAAAAAATTATTTTAAATTACTTTTCTAATGATTTGTAAGGATGTTATATTATAATGTTGTTGTTGTTTTATTTCTTTATTTGATCTCCGTTTACAAAACAACATATAATTCCGTGCCGTTAAGTTCACGAGACCGTAGGGTGTCCCATTTCTTATCTTAGGGTTCAGAAGTGCCCCCTTCGTGGCCGTTATGCGCCTCGATACGCACTTCTGCCAGGCCTGCACTGGGGCGAGCTCCGCAGCAGACTTCTACCCAAAAGTCAAAGTGGCATTACATCATGAAAGTGCATGGGCCTTTAACTTCATTTGCCTGAAGTCATTTGACAGCTTTGTGTGAGGAACAGAAAGTCAACGCTGACTGACAATCTTCCTCTCCGCCGTCACTTTCACACTCGCAGTCACGTTTGAAAAAAAAAAAAATCTTGCCACCAGAAGAGAGGAGTAAGTGAACTTAAGAATGCTTAATTGAACTGAAACCACAATAAATTTGCATTTATTAAAAATGTTTTCTCCCAACATTGAGAAATAGGAGGGATTTTTCCCTCCCAAAGTTAGTGCTGACAGAAAAAATGTCTGTGTTCTCCTAAAATCCCTCACAATCTTCAAGAAACAACTGAAAACTCATCTTTTCCATGAGCATCTAACTGCCTCCTCATAAAAATAAAAATATATTACTTCACTTTTTTCTGTTCTCTATCCTTATCTCTTCCTGTCCTAGCTTTTACTACTTTAAATGATGATTGAAAACTTGTATAACAGGTACTTCTCAGGTTTATTTGCATCTTACGGTAAATCACTTGCTGTGTTCCTCAAATGTGGATAAAAGCCTCTGCCAAATGAATAAATGTAAATGTAAATTATTTTTCTGGCTACAGTTGTTGCAGGAGGAATCATTCACTATCATGGTTGGAAGAAAGGATGGACCGCAGCCAAATGCTCATCTCTGATTCACCACAGATCACCTCAATAACTTCTGTTTCTGCTTTATTTTACAGTTTAGCTCAGTATGTCCCTGTTCTTTGCTTTGCTGTATTTACCACAGATTAAAACACAGAGAACTGTGACTCAGATGCTTTTCCTGTTGACCAGATTTAATTTCACTTCAGAGAAACTGAGATGTTGTGGCAAATGTTGTCTTTTTCAGCGCTAGTGAAAATACATTAATGATTGTGATGGTTATGACTCCATTTTGAGTGGTTCATTTGTGCTTGTCAGTAATATTTAGTTAAATTTAAAAACACTGCTACTGTCACTGTCTTTAATACAGTATTTATTGATTTAAAAATCTAAAAAAGCTTAAAGTTCAAGATGTATGTTTTAGGCAACTCTTAGAGAACGAGCTCAAAAAGAACAGCAAACATATGCTTGAATATCATAAGGCTGTATATTTTAATGCAGATTGTCTACATGAGCTCAGGGCAGGTCTAACATGATAGGGTAGTTTGGCCATGTGACCACACACATTTCCTTAACAGGAACCTATTATGTCCCATTTTGTGTGTGTGTGTGTGTGTGTGTGTGTGTATGTATGTATGTGTGTGTGTGTGTGTATGTATGTATGTGTGTGTGTGTGTGTTACCTGTTAAACGCCTGAACAACAGACACGCATGAGTTTTACCATGTAAGTTCTCATTTTTAACTACAGACCAATTCATTTAATTTTGTGTTACTATACCAATAGTTTTGTTTTGTATTGTGTAAAACTTGCTAAGAAAACAACACTGTACAAATTGTTTGAACTATCAACTTTGTGACAGTATTACGCAAAATATTTTTGAGTAGTTTTTAAGGCTTGATTTTTTTTAACGGAATCTACCTGAATAAATCATGTAAAATCTCATAAATTAATTAATCTATGACACAATGAATTTAATATTATTAGTTAAATATACAGTATATTTATACATTTAAACATGGTAATAAATATAGTATATTAATAATGCAGTGCTAATTGACATGAGGTTATTCTGTACTTTTAAAAGACTGTATACAGCCAAGTAGAAAAAATACTTAAGAAATACATGGAAAGTACTGCACTAGCTCTAGCAAAGTTCACTGAACAACACTTAATACCTCAGAGGAGTAGTATCCATAACCACAATTTCTACTCTTCTGCACAATAGAAACTTCAACGCAACAGAAACTCTTTCAAATGTCAAACATAACTGAACATTAAATATTAATAGATGTTTTCATAGGCGGAGGGTGCACCAACTCCAGAGTAAGGCTAAAAGCAGCCAAACATGTCATGTAGGCAAATAAAATATGTTTAATGGACTGAATTTGTATTTTTTTTTTAATTAGAATTTGATAATTATTTAACGTTTTCTTCCCACGGTTTTTAAAACATCGAATAAATTATGTACAGACATTATCACTAACTTTGATCTATCACACTCTCAAAAAAAAAAAATCATAATAATAATTGAAGCTGTATACACTGTGAAATTAATCCCTTACTTACACTGTACGTACATCTGCGCTTTGTCTATGATGAGAGAATTTGCGGAATTCAGTCAGAGAACTAGCACGCGCTCAACAAAACTGATGAGTTTCAGCGATGACTCATCTGAACGCCTCTGATTGGCTATTGCATTCCTAAGCTCAACAGAATCGTGTGTGATTGGTTAAAATGCGCAACGCTGTAAAAACAACCTAAAATGAAAAACGGTGCAACGAGAGCAGATCATAATTTAATGCCACTGTGGAACATTTTCTATTAATTATCATTTTGTTAGCAACTGACAGTTTTTTTTTGTGCAGGGGCATTTTCGTCCAAATTTAGAGGCATTTTTGCCCCAAGACCCTGTGACCTTACACAAGATCTTCCTATGGACGTTTCCCTTCACTCCAGAAACACATAAAATAGCATTTGATTTCATTATTTACTCTCCATATCCAGCCATTGGCAAAGCATGCTGGGAACTAACAATCACCGCTAAAATAAAACTGCTAAATTGAGCTAATTCTCTTAAAATAAATAGGTAGCTTTCTTTCCTTCATTTTTTTTTAAGGTTAAATAAGTTTCTAAACTCAAGCCTTAAAAATGCTTAAGTTTCCTTTAAACAAAAAATAAGGAAAACACATCTCTAGGTTTTTACATTACATTACAGTTAGTCATTTAGCAGACGCTTTTATGCAAAGCGACTTACAAATGAGGACAGTGGAAGCAATCAAAAACAACAAAAAGAGCAATGATATACAAGTGCTATAACAAGTCTCTCAGTTAGCCTAAACACAGTACACGTAGCAAGGGCTTTTAAATAATAGAATAAATAAAAAAGAAAACAGATAATAGAGCAAGCTAGTGATAGAATGAAAATCGTATAATAAATGAAAATATATATATATATATATTATATATATATATATATATATATATATATATATATATATATATATATATACACAGGTCCTTCTCAAAAAATTAGCATATTGTGAAAAAGTTCATTATTTTCCATAATGTAATGATAAAAATTAAACTTTCATACATTTTAGATTCATTGCACACCAACTGAAATATTTCAGGTCTTTTATTGTTTTAATACTGATGACTATCTCAATACAGCTCATGAAAACCCAAAATTCCTATCTCAAAAAATTAGCATATCATGAAAAGGTTCTCTAAACGAGCTATAAAACCTAATCATCTGAATCAACTAATTAACTCTAAACACCTGCAAAAGATTCCTGAGGCTTTTAAAAACTCCCAGCCTGGTTCATTACTCAAAACCGCAATCATGGGTAAGACTGCCGACCTGACTGCTGTCTAGAAAGCCATCATTGACACCCTCAAGCGAGAGGGTAAGACACAGAAAGAAATTTCTGAACGAATAGGCTGTTCCCAGAGTGCTGTATCAAGGCACCTCAGTGGAAAGTCTGTGGGAAGGAAAAAGTGTGGCAAAAAACCGCTGCACAACGAGAAGAGGTGACCCGGACCCTGAGGAAGATTGTGGAGAAGGACCGATTCCAGACCTTGGAGGACCTGCGGGAAGCAGTGGACTGAGTCTGGAGTAGAAACATCCAGAGCCACCGTGCACAGGCGTGTGCTTTTGAACCAGAAACAGCGGCAGAAGCGCCTGACCTGGGCTACAGAGAAGCAGCACTGGACTGTTGCTCGGTGGTCCAAAGTACTTCTTTTCGGATGAAAGCAAATTTTGCATGTCATTCGGAAATCAAGGTGCCAGAGTCTGGAGGAAGACTGGGGAGAAGGAAATGCCAAAATGCCTGAAGTCCAGTGTCAAGTACCCACAGTCAGTGATGGTCTGGGGTGCCATGTCAGCTGCTGGTGTTGGTCCACTGTGTTTTATCAAGGGCAGGGTCAATGCAGCTAGCTATCAGGAGATTTGGAGCACTTCATGCTTCCATCTGCTGAAAAGCTTTATGTAGATGAAGATTTTGTTTTTCAGCACGACCTGGCACCTGCTCACAGTGCCAAAACCACTGGTAAATGGTTTACTGACCATGGTATTACTGTGCTCAATTGGCCTGCCAACTCTCCTGACCTGAATCCCATAGAGAATCTATGGGATATTGTGAAGAGAAAGTTGAGAGACGCAAGACCCAACACTCTGGATGAGCTTAAGGCCGCTATCGAAGCATCCTGGGCCTCCATAACACCTCAGCAGTGCCACAGGCTGATTGCCTCCATGCCACGCCGCATTGAAGAAGTAATTTCTGCAAAAGGATTCCCGACCAAGTATTGAGTGCATAACTGAACATAATTATTTCAAGGTTGACTTTTTTTTGTATTAAAAAACACTTTTCGTTTTATTGGTCGGATGAAATATGCTAATTTTTTGAGATTTTTTGGGTTTTCATGAGCTGTATGCCAAAATCATCAGTATTAAAACAATAAAAAGACTTGAAATATTTCAGTTGGTGTGCAATGAATCTAAAATTATATGAAAGTTTAATTTTTTATCATTCCATTATAAATAATGAACTTTTATCACAATATGCTAATTTTTTTGAGAAGGACCTGTGTATATATATATATATATATATATATATATATATATATATATATATATATATATATATATATATATATAATGAAAGTTAAATAGAATACAAAAAGATTAGAAAGGTCGTTTTGTTTTGTTTTTTTAGATTAGAATAGAATTAGAATAGTGAGTGCTAAAGCTAGAGGGTTAAATAAAGATGGAAGAGATGTTTTTTAGCTGATTCTTGAAGATGGCTAAGGACTCAGCTGCTCGGATTGAGTTGTGCAGGTCATCCTATCAGGAGGGAACATTTAATTTAAAAGTCCGTAAAAATTAATTTAAAAGTTTTTAATGAAAAAGTTCTCAATATTTTCTATACAACATTGAATCACACTTTCTTTAAAAAAATTATCACCTTCATTTTTTAAATGAAAATTACAAGACCCATGATTATTTTTTACAGTGAAGTGAACATGATTATGATGAACGTATCCATTAATGTGATTATGATGATAAAAAACAGCATAAGCATACAAAAATAAGAATATTAGCAGAAAATGTCTGAGAGCACAGTATATATACATATATATATATATATAGTATATATATATATATATATAAACCAAGGAAAACATGATTTTATGTGCAAGTCGGATAACTTAGCATTAATATTTTAATTTTGTGCAATATGATTTTAAATGTGTTTAAAGTTTTGTTTCATGCTTATTATTTTTTAAAATGTGTTAAATTTCATTCTTATTATTTTATGATCCTTGACCATTGTTTGCTATTCTGAAAACTTTGCTTTTATTTTTATATTTTGCAATATATTTTTTTGCTCGTGTTTTTTAATTTTGGTTTCATGCTTTTTTTTTTTAATTATAATTTTTTTTTTTTTTTTATGACTGCAGTACATTTGGCGGGAATTTGATCCCATAACAGAAGATTACACTGGAATAATGTAATTTTTTTAATCTGACATTTTTATCATGCAACAGTTAAATATTTATGTAAAAAAAGTTTTTTTTTTTTTTTTTTTAATTGTCTGAGGAAAGCATTTATCCTTTACATGAAGCTCTTTTGTGTAAAACTACCACATAACCAGCTCTTCTGTTCTCATCGTCAGGTTCAAACTTCTGCTGCTCTTCTGGGTTTTCAATTACAGTGGTGAGTGTACAGTAATTTTTTGTTTATAAATGGTAATTTATATTTTATGATATACTATGATTTCGATTTTCAGTTCCAAGTAATTCTAATCTAGTTGATTGTTTTGTTGAACCACAGTCAGGTGGCTTTCGTTGACATTCTCAGGGGAGGCTGTTTAAAATGACAAAGATCTTTTGGCACCTTATTGGGCTTAAATGGTCAAATACACACAGCATTGATACTTTTACTGAATAACAATTAAACTGTCTGTATTTGCAGAAACCATCCCTATACATGTGATGGGAAAAAAGGGAGGCAGCGTCATCCTGCCATGTGAATTAAAGGCTAGAGATATTTTTCATATTCGTTTAAACAGACAATCAAAAAAACATCCTTGTTTATCAAAATAAATACTGCAGTAAAGGAGTATGTAAAAAAGAAGCCTGTGATGTCATCATCAATGATTTGAGCTTCAGTGATGCTGGGAAATACATTTTGGATATCTATTACATTAATGCTGAGTCAATACTGGATCCACAAATCAGGACGTACCAACTTCATATTTACGGTAAAGTCAAATCTGATCAAACATCAGCATGTGCTTCAGGTTTTCCTTTAGTAGTAATTGTGTGATACTGCATGTACTGTAAGCAGCAGAGACTCTGAATGAGACAAACTTGATATTCAGATTAGTCATATTTAAATATTAATTTTTTCCAATGACTTTTAAAAATGATTACAATACTCTTATAACAATGATTAATGTCATTCTTTTTCTCCTCAGATGATATTTTTGTGAAAATAGGTGAAAGGCTAAAGTGGATGTTTTGTTGCCAGATGCTCATCAAGTTACGCATCCAAACAAAAGCAGCACAGAATGGAAGAAGATATGGAAAAGAGACAGCAAGAAAAGAGTTAAAATAACACACGATCGACTGAACGACACTGATGGGACTCTGAGCATTAAAGAGTTTACGGCTGATGACGCAGGAACATACAGAGTTCTGGGGTATGAAGGAGAAATCCTGATCACAGTGACAGTCACAGATGAGAAAAGTTCAGTGGATGTTTAGAAATATTATTTTTAAAGTGGACAGCTGAGGTTAATTCATCATGAGTTGAACAGTAAATAGATGTTAAACTGTGTGATTAACCTCTCAATATCCTCTACAGATTCAAAGGGAAAACTGAACGACACGGATGATGACAAAAAACATAGTAAGTGAAATAGCTGCCATTGAGAGCTTCCAAAATCTTCAAACAGCAAGCATAAAAATCAAAATAACAAATAAATAAATAAAAATGTTCTTTCTTCCTATCTTCCTGCTGTAGATCACTGGGGTGTGTTTCGGGCCGGCGGGACTGTTTTGTGTCCGCTGTGTTTGCTCTGCTGTTTCTGATTCTGAGTGCTGCCATCATCAAAAAGATGCAGTGATGCATGAAACATCTGGACAGAGGTTTTCTGCTCATCTGTCTTCAGAGTTAAAAGATCTGCAGAGGATTCTGTCAACATATTTCTGCAATATATTTTTCCATTTACTGTAAACACTGTATTTGCAAAACTAGTTCCAAAAAGGTTGTGACGTTGGGTATAATATAAATAAAAAGAGAATGCAATGATTTGTAAATATCATAAAGCAATATTCTATTCACAATAGAACATATGAAACGTCTCGGTTACGTACGTAACCCTCGTTCCCTGATGGAGGGAACGGAGACGTTATGTCGAACAACATATGGGGTCTCACTTGGGAGGCCAATCATCTCTGAGTTTAAGAAAAAACGCCAATGAAAATTGGCTAGTGGATTTAACATACCTGAGCCACTCCCCGTGCCTACGGGTATAAAAAGTCGACAGGTGCATCCACTCACTAGATTTTACGCTGAGGAGCCGAGAACGTGTCCCGGCAACAGCGAATGGTTCAAGGTTGTGGCATGGGGACATAACGTCTCCGTTCCCTCCATCAGGACGGATAGAGCGGGTCTGTCAAGGGAAGACACGGGTTTGCCAAGAGGGAAACCTTACCGTGGAGAATACACATATGAGATTACCCGTTGGGAATCAAGTCATACGGACACCTAGCCCAGTACAGGGGCTGACCGGGACTCCAGGCATGCTAACACCAGTGCTGGGCCTGGCGGCAGACTGCTCCGCCAAGTCTGACTGCCGAGGGTGCTGGAGGATGCTCGGACCAGGGTACGCCAACCGGGGAACCCTACTGGGAGAAGAAGGCGCTCGCATCCCCGGCAAGCGTGACACCCAGCCAGCCCTTCCCACCAATTACCTGTTACCCAACACACAGGAAGAAACTGGCTCTACACGAAGGTTGTAAAACCTCGCGAAGGTGTTAGGTGTCGCCCAGCCTGCAGCTCGACAGAAGTCTGCCAAAGAGGCGCCGTGCGCCAGCGCTGGAGGAGGCCACACTCCGTGTGGAGTGGGCCCTCACCCCCAGGGGGCACGGCTCGCCTTGGGAACGGTACGCCAAGGCGATGGCATCCACTATCCAGTGGGCCAACCTCTGCTTGGAGACAGCCTTCCCCTTCTGCTGACCTCCAAAGCAGACCAGGATCTGCTCAGAGCTTCTGAAGCTCTGGGTGCGGTCCACGTATATGCGAAGCGCTCTTACGGGACACAGCAACACCAAGGCTGGATCTGCCTCTTCCAGGAGCAGCGCTTGCAGATTCACCTCTTGGACCTGGAAGAGAGTGGTGGGGACCTTGGGCCATATTCAGGCCGGGATTTCAGGACAACGTGAGAGTAGGCCTGCCCAAAAACAAGGCACTCTTCGCTCACTGAAAATGCTAGGAGGTCCCCGACCCTCTTGATGGAAGTGAGCGCGACCAGGAGCGATGTCTCGAGAGACAGGAACTTAAGCTCGACTGAATCCAGCAGCTCAAAGGGTCCAGCCAGAACAATAGAGAGGTCCCAGGAGGGAACCAGGGGTGTCCTAGGAGGATTAAACCTTCTGGCACCCCTCATGAACCTAACGATCAAGTCATGCCTCCCCAGGGACCGGCTGTCCACTGCATCGTGATGGACCCTGAAGCTGCCTGCCCGTTGCATGTCGCGCCCCCAGCCCGTGTTGGAGGCATCTGTTGTGACAACACAACATGCCGGGACACTTGTTCTAAGGGCACGCCGGCCCGTAGAAAGGCAAGGTCTGACCAGCGGCTGAATAGGCGGCGACACATCGGTGTGATGGTGACACGATGTGTACCGCGGCGCCATGCCCATCTCGGGACTCAGGAGTGCAACCAGTGCTGAAGTGGCCTCATATGAAGCAACCCGAGCGGCGTGACTGCAGCTGCGGATGCCATATGCCCCAGGAGCCTCTGAAAGTGTTTCAGTGGTACCACTGACCTGCCTCTGAAGGAACTCAGGCAGTTCAGCACTGACAGAGACGTGCCGTCACACACACAGATAATAAATCCACACCGCAGGGGAGAGCTTGCTCAGGGGAGAGCTTGCTCTTTCCTCGGTTGACCTGAAGCCCCCACTGACTGAGGTGCCGAAGCACCAGGTCCCTGTGAACGCACAACTCCTCTCGGGTCGAGATAGTTGAGGATCCTGATGCCCACTTCCCAGAGTGGGGCAAGGGCACCCACCGCGACCTTCGTGAAGACACGGGAGACAGGGAGAGCCCGAGGGGGAGGACCTTGTACTGCCATGCCTGACCCTTGAACGCAAACCGCAGAACGGTCTGTGGTAAGGGAGGATCGAGACATGAAAGAACGCATCCTTCAGGTCGATCGCTGTAAAAACCAATCCTGGGTTTGGACGCATTTGATAATACGTTTCTGCGTCAACATCTTGAGCGGGAGCTTGTGCAGGGCCCGATTCAAGACTCGCAGACCCAGGATAGGCCGAAGGCCACCGCTTCTCTTGGGTATGATGAAGTAAGGGTTGTAAAACCCGCTCCTCATCTCGGCTGGAGGGACCGGCTTGATTGCATCCTTCGCCAGCAGGACAGCAATCTCATCGCGCAAGACAGAGGCGTCCCGGACTGCCACCGGAGCCTCGAGAACGCCATTCGAACTTGGGAGGTCGCCGGGCGAACTGAATCGCATAACCGAGTCGAACCATCCGAATGAGCCAGCATGACGGGTTGGGCAGCACAAGCCACGCCCCCAAACTCCGTACAAGTGGCACCAAAGGAAAAGTCGACATACCCGCAGTGGTGCAGCGATGGGGAGTTGTGTCGGATGGCCCAGAAAGCATCGCGTTCTGAAACATCACAGCAAAACTCCCCGTGTTCCCGAAGGAACTGGCCAGAGATGCGTGGAGAGGCGCTTGATCTCCGAGCCGCAACCTCTTGGCCACTGGCGAAAGGGGGCGTCGTGGGTGAGAATGAGGAGGCCGTGCGTCGCTCATTGTCAACCCACGAGCCTTGCAACTCAGAGGAAAGGGAAATTGCTCTTTTATTGAAACTGTGGGTACCGCTGGCCGTTGGACCAGCGGCGGAGCAAAAATAATTCTCCACCAGGCCCTCCTGCGGGGGAAGGAGTGGCACTGTCTCCGCCATCTCCTGAAGAGCAGTCTCCCACATCTCTGAGTTGCCTGTGTCAGGGCCGCTTCGTCGTCTTCTGGATGATTTCGCGGCTGGATGTGACACGGGGGGTGCCGCTCTCCTGCGCGGGGCTCGACGCGCCGGACCTTGAAGAACTCTCAGCATGGGGCGGAGCCAAATGTGGAGGACGCAGGAGGGCGCCCACGGCGGCCCACGATGGAACGGGTGGCAGCCAGAGGATCACATCGGGGCAAGATGCGCTGTATTGCCTCAGTCTGCTGTTGTACTACCGGGAACTGCTGGGCACAGCCCTCGACAGCGTTGCCACCCAGGCCAGCCTGGGAGATGGGAGAGTCAAGAAAGTGCACTTTGTCAACGTCTCTCATCTCGACCAGGCTGAACCAGAGATGCACCTACTGGACCACCAGAGTGGACATCGCCTTCCCGAGGGACTGCGTCGTGACTCCCGTCGCCCAGAAGGGTGAGGTCAGTCAACGTGCGCAGCTCCTGCATCAACCTCGGGTTGGTTCTACCCTCGTGCATTTGTTAAAGCCTTGGCTGGTGAATTTTGCAGGATTGCCATGGCATGCAGGGCAGAGGCAGCTTGGCCCGCAGCACCGTAAGCCTTGGCAGCGAGAGAGCGACCGACAGCGTACAGGCCTTGGAGGGGAGACGCAGACTATTCCTCCAGTGGCGGCGTTTTTGCGGACACAAGTGCACCGCAATCGCACTCTCCTGCTGGGGAATGTCGACGCACACCCTAGCTGCCCCACCATCGAGGTTAGTGATGATGGAGGAAGGAAACGAGTGGCTTCTGGCCATAAAAAGGGCCATCCATGACTACATCACTTCCCCATGCACATCCGGGAAGAAAGGAACCAGAGCAAAACGCGGTTGTGAGCCGCGCTCTACACGAGAACCAATCGAACAGCTGTGAGCACTCAGGGCTGGGCGGTGTATTCACCTCCATCCTGATGCTCACAGCTGCCCGGGCAAGCACGGCTGTCAACTCTGGGTCCGATTCGGCAGTTGCGACAACACCCGAGGGGGGCAGCCCCGCCGAATCTTCATCCACAGAGGTCAACAGCCCATCCCCCGATGCTGCAAACGACATATCAACCACCGGCAAAACGAATGACATGCTGGGACCACCATAAGACAGCCCTGCCAGCAAAATCACCCAGCAGCCGCACAGGACAAGCACTGCGGAAGGGGTGAGAGGTCCGTGGGGCGTGGCCCAGCGGAGAAGCTCTCACTGTCACCCTCAAATCTCCCAGAGCACTAGCCGGCGGTCCTCTGCTCGTGGCAGAGAAACCGGGACAGGTAGTGACAGAGGGGTCTGCTCCTTTCCCTTTAAGAAAGAAGAGACGCGATCTCAGCATTGCCATGGTCACACACGCAGTGCGGGCATGAACCATCCACGAACGCGTCTTCAGCGTGTTGAATGTCCAGACACGGAAGACAATGCTCGAGGCCGTTGTCAGAGGACAGGAAACGACCGCATCCAGAAGGATACGGACGAAATGGCGTCTTTAAAAAGACGCGAATTGTCCGTGATTTGCTCTTTTAGGAAATCCGCTCTTTTAGTTGAAGCGCCCAGGGGAATCGCTGAAAGGGACACCGCTGTTCCCGCCATACCGCCAACCAGAACAGCTTCCCGACACACAGCAGATGAATGGCTTTGTGGAGTATAACAGCTTTTCATACAACCACTCGGCTCCGAAGCAAAAATCTAGTGAGTGGATGCACCTGTCGCCTATTTATACCCGTAGGCACGGGGAGTGGCTCAGGTATGTTAAATCCACTAGCCAATTTTCATTGGCGTTTTCTCTTAAACTCAGAGATGATTGGCCTCCCAAGTGAGACCCCATATGTCGTTCGACATAACTCGTAGTGACCGACAGATAGGGAACCTATCCTATCAAGCGTTTAAACTGAGGAAATGTACCATTTTAAGGAAAAAAGAAGGTCATTTTGAATTTGATGGCTGCAACATGTCAGAAAAATTGGGACAGGACAAACAAAAGGCTGGAAAAATAAGTGTTACTAAAAAAAACAGCTGGAGGAAATTTTAGCAACTAATTAGGTTTATTTTCAACAGTTCAGAAAGATGATCAGGTATAAAAAGAGTACCTTAGAGAGGCAGAGTCTCTGAGGTTTTATGGGTTTTCCGGGGGCCGATACCAATATTAGGGAGTAAAATAAAAAAGTCAGATAATGATATATCGGCCGATATTCTTTATGGAAGTCTCACTGGAAAAAGAGATAGAAATATCTCATTGTGATTCTCCTGGCTAAATAAAGAATATATATATCATGTTTTGGAATAAATCATGAGACTTTTTGCCAAGATCTCACGAGGGGTCACGGAAACCTTTCCAATGTATGTGAAATATTAATAATAATAATTAGATACTGAGAATAATTTAGTAGTAAAACAAAGTGTTAAACGTTTTCTTGGTGCACAGAAAAGTATATTAAATTTTTTACATCCATTTGCAACTGCTTTTTAATCACTTAATTAGAAGCACCGCAAATTAAATTATCATCTTTAATAGGGACTATTGAAAAGACATTTAAAAGTTTATTTTAAAATGCAAAGTTGAAACAACAACAACAAAAAAATCTCTGTAAACACTTAAGTGCGTCCCATAAGGCAGTGGTTCCCAATCCTGGCCCTGGAGAACCCCAACACTGCACATTTGAGATGTCTCCCTCTTCAAACACACCTGATTCAACTCATCAGCTCATCACTGAAGACTCCAAGACCTCAAAAGTGTGTGTCAGATAAAGCCCTATTCACACGGGATTAGTATCTTCTAGGGACCTTGTGTGATTTTGAAATTATCCCCTCCAAATCTGAATTTCGTGTGGTGCATTCGCACCAATAAGCGAAGCCTGTGATTTTACTCGAATTTACTGACTTATCTCCCGGATACCTGAATGTCAAGGCTTTGAGAGTCCCGTTCTATGGTTCAGATGGATTAAAAAAAAAAAAAAAAAAAAAAAAAAAAAAAAAAAAATATTATAATATAGTTTCTTGCACTTCATTTACATTTCACCAGGTTAAAATAATATCTCAAGCTTTATGCTTGATTTATTTGTAACACATTAACCTCAAAACGTTTTCAGCTTTCTCTTTCTGCAAATTGTATGGTGTAGCGATATGACAGCACCCAGAATACTATTAAACACTCCAACGCAGCTCCATTCTTCACGAAAGATGGATAAAAAGGCGCACAGGAAACAAAAACCTCGAAAAATTATATACGACCCGCCAAATCCAGGCCAAATCACAGAGATGTTGATTCGCACGGGACTAATATTATCACAGGTCCTCGGTGTTCGGCGAAATATGGTAGGTGTTTTGTGGGGGAATTTTTACTTTACAAATTACAGACATGACGGATTCGCACGGAATTAAGATCACAGACAACCTCCGCAATTATTACAAATGACTGGAGGTCACCAGGTAATACTAATCCTGTGTGAATAGGGCTTATGAGAGACACCAAAACCACACAGTCTTGGGGTTCTCCAGGACCAGGATTGGGAACCACACTTGTGGTCTTCATGCTCACTTGGGCCAGATACAGGAAATATGTCAAATAAGTAATCAAGTGGTCAAGTGTGGGTATTTGGACAGTGTAAAAGGTTTAAGAAAAAAACAAATGTTGTACAAATTATAACAGCAGTTTGATAAAAGGTACAAACTATCACAGACTTACTGCTGCAAGTGTGTGCCTCCACAGCTTTCTGTCTTCTCCATTTATGAAGGAATACCTCTCCACAAACACGACTGGGCTGACTGCTTCCTTTACGTCTTTTTCAGCTAAAAAAATAAATAATAACATAATAATAATAAAAAAGAGGAGAGAAAATAAAATAGAATTATATACTGAATGTTAATAATGTTATGTGAGCAAAATATTTAAGATATAAAACTGATATAAATGAACTGCAAGATGGGAAAAAAATATGTGTCTTTTATTTATTTAGTTTTGATTTACATCAAAAGGTATTAAAAGCATGGTGCAGTAAATGTGATTACTGTGATATCTGTCACATAAAAAAAACACTACCATTACAGTGGTACAACCAAAGTTAGTTTGGTGATTATTGTGCTATTACTATACCATAGTAAATCTAGTTACTGTGGTAAAAACATGGTAAATGTCCCGTTTACTGGGTTTTTACTTCAAATTCCATTTGTTACTATTGTAAGTGTCATGTTTACCATGATTTTACTACAAATACAACTTACATCTTTGACCCTGAAATGAATATAAAACGGATCGAAGGTCTATGGCACGTCACGTGACTGACAATGGCGCGGGAAGGGGGGTGCTGCGGGGGCTGCAGCCCCCCCCGTCATAG
>NW_024873341.1:0-18232 GCF_018340385.1 Cyprinus carpio | reverse complement strand
GACTCTTGGTTTTTATTAATTTGTAAATATATTAAAATAGAGCTAATGATAATGCATTACTATCCGTATTTTACAGTTTACTGTTAAAAATTATTCTTTACAGCATTTTCATTGTTAAATTAACTACAACATCATCTTTGGATTTAGGTGGTAATTTACAGAATTTATTGTAAACTTTAGTTGCCAGGTAATACGGTAAATTAATGAAATTACAATTTTTTTTTTAAATGCTGTAAGATATATATTTACAAGAGGTTATATATTGATCAAGCTGATTGTTGCCAGGTAAATACTGTACTTTAGTGAATGAAATTACCAAACTAAATGTGACTGTACACTAAAAACTAACAAGTTTAATTCAATACTTACTGTAAAAAAAATACGTACAAATTACTGTATTTCACATAAACAAGTGTAACTGTAAATTTGCTGGTTGACAGTAATATCCTGTAATCCATTTTTACAGGACTAACATCATTTTGACAGCGATTTAATTGGCCACTTTTTTGACCAAGTTTAAATTCCTGTAAATTCTACAGTACCATTTTTTTACAGTGCGATGTGCACCTGTTTGTGCTTCAGTGAAGGCAGCGCATTAATTATAGGTGATTAATGACTGGAAAAATAAAGTGCATTCAACCGCTGACGTCATCGAGGTTTGGTTTTGAGAATTTCCTGGATCGACTGCCTTCTCTGCGTATCAGTGTGCCTAACTTATACTACGCCCTTAACGTGATTGTTCTCTTTTGGGTGAAGAAAGGTAACACACTTTTGAGTGTGTAGTAGAAGAGTATGAAAGCTGTGGGAACCATACTATCACATCACACAATTGCGTCTTTAAAGGAGCGCTCTGTCGCACCGTTTACACGCACCCTGTCTCTGTAAAACTGACTGTCAATCATCTGTGTAACAAAAAAAATTAACACCACCCCCAATCCTCCACATTTTATTTAATTTAACTTCCTACCGTAATGGAGAGAAAAGAAGTAGCTCATTGATCTGCCAGTCGCGTGGTTGCTCCAAGTACCCAAAGCAGACAGGTTCTGGTACCCATTAAAGAGTGGACAATATGATACGATTTTCAAATTATCTTTCTCTTTGGAGTGTTCAAGCTCTTGCGTGAATTAAAGTAAGATCTGTGAAGTTGCAAAGACTAAAAGTCTCAAATCCAACGGAGATATTCTGTATCAAAGTTAACACCGTCGTTCACGCCCCCCCTGAAACGACTCAGTTCTAACACCGCCTCCACATCTCTACGGCCACTATGTGGGAAGATTTGCATAACGCGGCCCAGATGTTTTTTTCCCCACGCAAAGAAAGAAGGCGTACCTTTTCATTACTCATTGTAGTATTGTTGTTGCCACCACCATGTCCGTTATTGACGATTGTGTGTTTACACTGTGTAACATCGAAACTACCTTTGTTTGGCCTTCCAAAAGAGGATGATATCCGCTCGTCATGCCTGGAGCTGATCCGTTGCTTGGTCGATGAGGAAATACATCAACTTTCCCACTGTGACGATCGCCGGATCGGCTTCACCATGGACGAAGCGGAGTCCAGCCCCGGGGGATCGTTCATCATGTGGTTGCTGCAAGAAAAAGGTACGCTCCTTTGTTAGAAAGCCGCCTGCCGCCCACTGTTCTCAAGACGCCGGCCTCTGCTCACTTCAAGGCCGCGGTTGTTGATGAAGACGTTTTTTCACTAAGAAATCGAACAACTACTTTGTTTGGCCTTCCAAAAGAAGACACGATTAGGAAATCATGTTCATATCATGTTTTAAGTGGGTTATGTTATGTCTCGTCGCTCCGGCCAGACAGGGCATAACACTATGGGTAAGAGGCGTAACATTTCCATCACACGCTGAGGCATTCGGCCATCACAATGACTGATAGCTGGCCATCACAGCACACCTCACTTTTCAGGACCGATGAGCTTTGTGAAAATGACACGTTTCAGAAGTCAGGGCATAGAGGTGAAACAATCATGTACGGATGTGGAAAATAATGTTGGTTTTAGCAGCAATCATATGACCCCTTTAAAGGAGAAGCAAGGCAGGATCGTTGCACACCGACAGTAAAGCATTATTAATACTCAAAAACCATTATTCAACACCTGACATCCCAAACCAATGGCCCAAAAAAAGTAATAATTTAATTGTTTGTGTGATATTTATTCCAAATAAAAAAAGGAGGAGAGGAGAAAAGTTTTTTTAAAAAATCAAAACGCCACGTTAAATGTTTTCCTGTGGAACACCAGATCATTTAAGAGGCTTTTTAACTCACATTAAAATTAAGAAAAAGAAAAATCGAACAAACCGAAGCTGTTTAACAATAATATTAAGGAAAATATTCCACACAGAAATACTGTTTTTAATAAAACTGTTTTGAACAAGTTGTTATTTTAAAAGGTGCTGTTTGTACTGTTGAGAATGACCATGAAATGAAGAGAAGCACAATAGTGATCTTTTACAAAGTTTTCCCCTCCACGGCGGATGTGTGTCCTCTTCCTGCAATACAGATAGTCCGCTGATCACTTTCAAGCGTGCTAAGTTCTCGTACATTTAATCATATTACTGATGTCAGACCAAACATGGTATTTTTAAACTCTACTAATTTTTCAAAAATTCCGTGATACGTCTGCAAGTAAATCTATTCTATAAAACTGTTTACCTGAGTAACGAAAGATAGCTGTTTGGAGATCACTGAAGTCTCCTAATCTAAATACCTGCTAGAATTGAAAAAAAGTTCCACGAATTCATGGAATGGGATTTCTAGTGGAGCTTACACTCTATGCTCAGGTCTTTGGGGACTGTCTCTGAAATGTTATACCTCAGTCTACATGTACTTCTCACCCCACTTGTAGACTTTGCTTCAAATCTGAAATATTAGCCACAATTTAAATTTATTTGACATCACTTACACAAAAATATCTTTGTTCAGTCTTCAAAGACTGTCCTCATTAGTGCAAATAAATGAAAAATGTAGGGAACAAAACTGACGACAAACAAAAACTTATTCTTTTAAAATCTCAAAAGCATATTAAATTATAATCCTAGACAGCAGATATGTGACTCAGCAATCACTCCGGTATAACATTAAACATCAGATTACAATATCATTTTCTGTACACACATGCAGGTTATGTCACAAAGTGTCTGAAACAAACTTTCTTCAAATAGTGAATAATAATTACACAAACAGTGAGTAAAAAAACATTCTAGGGCCTGACCAGTCTGATGTCATCATGGACTCTTTGAAGATGTTTTAAATTACCTTTCTGTCACATTGGAATCAGTCATACCGTACATTATTGTAATGAGAGCATTTGTGATTGTTAGCAACAGACAGACACAGAGCTAACTTACGCATAGAATTAAATAGAATAACAATGTGTAGAAAATGTTAAGAGAGATCATGGAAATGTTTAAAGTAACATGGAAATTTCACAGACATTGTATATCTGCTTTATATCTTTTGACACATTTAAGTGCTGCACTTGACAATCACACATTTAAACATCTGAAATCATTATGAATGAGTTTAATACAAATATTATTAAACTGGCAGAGGCCAGACAGACTCAATCTGAGCTTCTTCCTCCTCTGTTCCCAGCTTTACATTAAACACAATGAGCATCTGCTTGAATACTAACGCAACATTAATCATTCAATATCATGTTTCTAACACACATGCTGCATTATTTCATTGTAAAGTCTGAGTCTCTTCACCTTTATGGATCACATTTACACATTTATCACATTTATTTCTCCTCATAGACACAGTAGTGAAGCTCTTCTGTGGATCTTCAGCTGATGTTTACTGCTCCTCTCAAGAACACTTCACTTTATGATATACAGCATTTATCAGCTTCTGGTGATGCACTCTATCAGGAACTGGAAGGTGAAGAGGAGATACTCAAGGTTCAGTGGAATAAAGACACAAATTAGTTAAAAATATGAATCCTCAATCATTTGTTTTTGTTTATTTTGGTGTTCATTATCCTGTAATCAGATTAATTACTGACTATACCTGATTTGGAATATGAATTTATAAAAAGTAATTGTGTTTGTGGAAATAAATTACATACAATAATATAAATAAATTCATTCAAACATGAATTCGTTCTGTTATGTTTGGGGTCTCTAAAGTCCTTATAAAGAGAAACAATTACTGACGAGTGTACACTAATATAATAAAAGACAAGGAACAAATACAAATGTGATTTTGTCTTAAAACAAAAATCTTTCAGTTAAATGTTGCACTAGTTAAAGCTGTTTGTCCTCTAGTTTAAACATGTTTGTATTGGTCTCAGTAAATAAGTGAAATTATTGCACAGCTAGCTGGAATACTGGATTCTGATTGGTCAGTCGTGACATTCTGAGGTGTGTTATTCATTTAGGTGTGTTGTCATTAGCAGCGCAGAATAACACACAGTCATATACGGTATTTGAGTCGGGCGTTTCTTTGACTTCTCCTCTCTACGTTATCACAGCACCGCGCTCTCACTTCGTTTCATTCAAACACAAAACTGCTATTAGCTTGTGCCTCAGTTACTGACTGTATTTACCCTCAAACCAAACCGCAGGAGATTCCTGTGAATAGTAGACTTGAGGAGGAGACATTGTTCAAAGTGTGTCTTGTTGTTTAAAGTTGTTTGCTAACTGACGAGAAGTGTTTAGCTGAATCTAAATTGTGTCTAATTCTTCACTTCTGTGTCAAGAAAGCATATAATAAGTGTGATAATGCACATGCAGCCGGGATGTTATCACAGAATAAGTCTCTTCAGGAGGACACAAGTCCTGATCACCCTGTCGGGTTTATTCTGTGATAACAAGCGGCTGGAGGTACATTATCTCTTACAGAAAGTAAGTGTAAAGTAATGTGACGTGTTGCTTGTCAAAGTAAAAACACACAAGAGACAGAGACATTGATCGTGTGATGCTGGACGACTATGAGCTGAAGCTGAATCTGCTCTGATTTTACCAGCGTTTTCCTACAATCTGAACAAATCTATTTTCAAACTGTAATGATTCACTATTACTGATGTCATTAATAAAGCAGCTGCTGCTGTATAAAGCTGTGACAGTGTGCTTTTCTTCTCTTTCCTCCTTTGTGTTCAAACATTTTTATCAACTTTACATTTTCATTCAGACACAAACCCTTTGAAATAAAGCTTGATGATAATTTTATAAACTCTTCACAAATATTTGAAAGTATATATTTGTTCACATATCAGAGGTGAATGAATCTCTTTAATATCACAAAGTGAAGTTTACTCACCTCAGTTTTACAGTTTGAGTCTCGTTAGCACATCAATGAGCTTCTGCTTTGAGTCTCCAATCTTATTATAACTCAGACCAAGCTGTTTTTAGAAACTTCAGAGCTTTTGTGTTCATCAAAGACTGAGTTAAAGAAGAAACATCTGTAATGCCACAGTTATAAAGTCTAGAAAGAGACAAACAGAGGAAGAGAGATATCATCTTACAAACAAATCATTAAGATGAAGAATCTTCCACAAATATAATGTGAACACATTCATCATGAATATGGAGTATAAAGTGTTTTGTTTAACTCTTATGTGCTGTTGGTTTGGGGAGGACACTCGTGCTGTTTGGGGTCTCCAGAGAACAGAGAGCCAACAAAAGTAGTTTTTTGTAACAATATTATATATCTATGTTTTTTAAACAAATGTAATTTTACCCAGTTTATTAATGTTTTTACTCCACATTTGTAAAGATTTATTAAAATATTTAATATTTTATATTTTTTTAATATTTTATAAAAATAAATTAAAAAGTGCTGGGTGTCACCTCTTCAGACATTTTTGACAATTACATGTAACAACAAAATCAAATGTTTTACAGGTCTCCCATTTAATGTCTACGGTTTTTTTGATTTTTATTTTTGTTGTTTTTGGGGGGGGGGTTGTGTGTCATCATTCGCATTGTGAACGGTTTTGACAGGGCTGTCAACTTCATTTTGTGTGTATTTTGTGGTCTGAATTGTGTGGATTTATTGGATTTTATTTGATCAATTAAGAAGAAAAAGTATTGAGTTTTATCATTATCCTCGATTCCTTTCAATGTGGTTCTCCCACTCGAGCGTGACTTTTTTTTCACACTAAACACACAACCAGATATCAATCCAATTTTAATTTTCTATTTGTAGAGCTACCAAGTGTTGACACACCGTACAAGTCTCATGACAAATTTAGTTTTTACATCAATGGAACTTTTATTTTTTTTATTGCAGCAAACATCATTGGGGTCTCAAACTAACCTTGAACAGCACAGACATAAGGAGTTAACAAAGTGATTGTTTTTAATCATTTTGATTCTTGTATGTGAATGTTACTGACCTCAATCTCACGTCCAGTTTTACAGTGTGAATCCTTCAGTACGTCACATAAGTGATTCACTCCTGGTGTTTTTTTATTTGCATTCCCGCTCAGGTTCAGTTCATCGCAGGCGTGATGGGTTTGATTTCAGAGCTGAAGTCAGGATGAGACACTGTTTCTCCTGTAATACTGCATCTACTGCAGGACTGAAGACAGAAAGAGGGAAAACAGCAATGATTCAGACACGTTATGTTCATGTGTGAGTAATTCATTCATGGTTAACACCAGAGAGGGTGCGCAAACTTTAATGGCTGGACCCTAGAGGGTGAATCCTTGCTGTGTTAATTGATTTTTAAGTAAAGAGTGGCGATGAGTGGAAGCGATATCGTAAGCTGACTGTGTTAATGTTGGAGCTTCGGTGGGGTTTGTATGGGTGTCAGGGTTCGTGGACTACAGGGGTCGAGAAAAGTCAGGTTGGGCTACCTGAAGGTGGTGGGTGCGAGTCGCAGGTCAGCAGGGAGTGGTACGGGTGCAGGGGTGTTTCTGTGGTAACCACAGATGCTTTCTATAGAGATTGATTGGAACCCATAAAAGCAATCAAATATGAACAGATTCCTGACAAAATGTCATACAAAATTCATGACATACATTTAATACACATTCCAAGGGAAAGAGCTTGGTTTGTAGTTTGTCACTTATTTCACCATATCTCAAGTGAACATTACTTTTAGGGGGGCAAGGGACTGTCTTATGTAAGCAAGAGAAAAGCGAAGGAGAAAGAAAATGGCTGGGTTCGAGCTCAGGTCCAGCAGGGATTGTAGGTGGAGAGAGTGCATATCCAGCGCTCTTCTTTTACCTTCAATAACTAGGGACGCACAGCTTAATTAAAGGTTCTAGAAGTGAGAAGAATGAGAGTTTCATGATTTACCATGTACACACACAACACAGAAGTATAGGCACAAAAGGTCATCTTTGAGGCAACTGAACCCATCCACCAAGCCTAATGAGACGGGCACGGACATAAGACGACTCTGTCTCTCTCACATTCGCCCACAATCATCTCTTTTGTGCAAGCAGCCATCAAGGCTAAAAAAGGTCATCTCTGACCTAAAATAAAGGTCATGGTGTTGATTTTTCACTGAGTTTTAGACTGTTCTCAGATCTTTACTGTGCAAAAACTACTATGACTGTCAGTCTCTGGGTCAGAACATCCATGTATGCAATGCGCTCAAAGAAACAGTTTATTAGAATAAATAACTTCATGTTCTTGAAAACGCTTAGGCTTTAAGTTGGTCTAAAATTGCCCTGCACTCAGTGGAGATGCTTGATCTAATGTAAAGTGCAAATGAAAAAGCTCCAAAATTGCAGAGCCCATTTCAAAAGCTGCAAAGAGGAAAAGCACAGAATGCTAAAGTTTTTTATTTATTTATTTTCTAATAATTTTCCTAAATAATATCACTATATATTCTTCCACTTGGCACCAACTAGAAGCTCCTCTATAGCCTAAGGGAATAAATTCTGCACACAAGAAAGTTACACGCATACTGTATATACATTATATATATACATTATAATATATTTTTGAATGCAACATTATCAAAAATAATGTTTCATTAATGCTTCTGAAATAAAGAACAGGATTTTCACTTTACGCCCATAGAGATGACCATAAAATCCAGCCAGTTCCAAGGGTCTCTGAGGAAGGTAAAAGCCGCTTCATATTGAGAAACCTCGAACCACAATACAATCTTTGTGAGTGACTGGGAAGTGTAGATTCCTGTGAAGGTGTATCTACCAGAGTTCAAAAAAATAATAATGCATATAGGTAAGCATATGCTTGGAATTTCTCATGGAATTTCAATTAAAATAGAATGGTCGGTTTATAATCTATATTTTTCTTTTGCCCTCACCCACCATTTTTTTATTTTGCTTGTCACAATGCATTATTGGATCGGCTACAGCACAGAGGATACATGTGAAGCTGCCTTAGAATTTAACCATAATGTCTTAGAAGGTAGCATAATTAAGATGATGTCCTAAAATGTTGCTCACTAAGTTTTTTAAGGACTCCCATGAAACTCCATTAACCCCAGTAACCCCAAAAATAGACCCAGCAATTTTTAGGACTGGCCAAATTTCCAAGTGGAGCTCACATTGTCCTTAGCATTTCCTCCCTCCTAGCCAGTCATTAACTTGTCACTCTACTAACATTATAATCCTGCTTTTCAGCACTCACACACCTGAGTGGTTGCTGGTTCAGGTTTAAATTTATGACCTTTTGGCTTCTGTATCCCTTTTTGCTATGCCGCTGTTCTTATTAAATCTGTACATAAATAACAAAAAAAAATAATACATATCAATACAATCACATTTGATGAAGAAACCTCTGTATATTCTAGACTAGACTAGACTAGACTAGACTAGACTAGAATAGAATAGAATAGAATAGAATAGAATAGAATAGAATGCTTACTCTACTTGTTTGGACCATTCTGGAGGATTGCTGAATGTCATGAGGCACAATTTGTCAAAATTGTACACATGATGATCATGCACTGAAAACTGTAGAAGTAGTTAAGAAATCCTGTGGTAATCTCATAAATATTGATCAGATATCAAAACAATGAAATAAGGGCGTTAATAAAATGTCAATAATTTCATCAAATGATGTAAGTAGAAATTCTGGTTAGCTACATCAGGGTGTTGGATGAGGACATAGGCATTAGCTTTTTTTTATATAGGGAAGAAGTATGTTTGTTACTTCATAGTGAATACTGGTCTTTTAAATCGACTGTCTGTGTACAGCACAAGACAAGCTTTAGTTCAGAGCTCTCGTATTGTCAAAACATTTCATTAAATACTTAAATTAGTACTGTGATCAGATTATATGGTGTAACCGGTAAATTGTCATTTATAAATCTGAATTAAAACCTATAAATCAGAACAAAGCAGTTGTTCAGAAAGCAGATAAAGCCACAGATAGAAAGACAGTTTAGAGACAAAACATCATTAAGACATGAACATGCTTTGGAGGCACTGACAAGATATGAGTGTAGTCTAAAATTTTAATTGCTATTTGCATGAATAGGTTAAAAGGACTAATGATATATAACGAGGGCGTGGCACTGAAACGGAAGATCGTTTTTCCTTTGTTAAGCACTATAAAGGTCTGAAGAGAAAAAGAGGAAAATGAAAAAAAGAAGAAAGAAAGACAGGTATTAGTTACATATCTCATGGTGCATGGTGAGTTTGCACACATATTCATAAAAAATAAGTTGAGAAATGGCAATAAACAACATAATTGAAAGGTAAACATGACAAGAACTTTGTCTTTATCCAGAAATGACAGCCGCATTCAACATAAACTTGCAAACTGTATACAACATTCAAATACACCCATAGAAGTTTTCTTAATAATAAAATAAAATAAAATAAAAATATTTAAATAAAATAAAATAAAATAAAATAAAATAAAAAGCTATTTCTAAATCAAGCATATTAAACCCAACTATAGGGATATATTTACACGAATGGCGCTAAGACAACTGCAGTGAGCTCTGGCAAAGATATGGTTCTCTTACAGGAACTCAGACTGTAATACTAACGCTAATGCTAACCACTAACACTGCGATCCATCAGATGCAGAAGTGCTGACTCCAGATGTGTGGGACAGGGAAAAACGAGAGGGAGGGGGAGGAAAGGAAGGAAGGAAGGAAGGTGAGTCAAAAGCCCTGCAAAGCTGCTGTGATCCTGCATAATGTAAAAAAAAAAAAAAAAAAAAAGACATCTTCATCCACATATTCATCATGGAAACCACATGAATCCAAAATTACACACACACACATATATAGACATCATGTCAAAGAAGTAAAATTTTGCTTTTATATATCTTCATTATGTTTTCTATCACATATTTCTTATTTTTCTATCCCTTTGGAGAATACTTTTTCTTAATTGTTCTAAGAACACCAAGTTTATAATTGTAATTTTATTTTCTAATGTTTTTAGGTTTATTTATTTTTTATTTGCCACTGGGCTACAAAAATTAACTCTATTTGAGATATTTATTAGAAAGCCCTTAATATCTTTTTCTCCTTTCTAGCCCTAATATGTTTCTTCTTTTGTTTTTAAGCATTTTAGGTTGTACTGGGAAAACAAGACAAATTAATGAATAAGACAAATATTTCTTTAAACCAGAATATTTTACATTGCCACAACACCACTCCCATACTGTGACATACCACACACGCACCGGGAAACACCACGCGAAGACAGTGGTTATGAGGTCTACGAAATCTAATCTGATGAAATAATAAGAAAGCGTCTGAAGGAGGACAAAATGAGCAACTTAAAATCAGACGTGCTTCTGTCTCTCTCTGTTCTACTCCATCCCCTAGCTCCCTTTTCACTACATTTGTCTGTCTGTCTGTGCATTTAATCATGTCAAATACTAAAAACACACATTAACAAAATCATAAAGTTAAAAGACAACGTATGTCAGACAGAAAGCGCGCTGTGTCTTCTGTTATGAAGACAGCTGTCAGTTTTGAGGCACAGAATCCCAAAGACTGTCACCACTAGCAAAAAAAAGGCTGGGAAGTCCGCCCTAGAAGGCTCCATGTGTGTACTGAGACAATGGTTTCCCCAGAGTCTACTCCCACACACACATACACACACAACACACTGCGACAGACTGGGGGCTCCTCCGCTGGCGGGAGCTCCCCTCTCTCACAATGCTACACATCTATGACGTATCTGCAGCTCGTCACTATAGGTCCTGCACTAACAATCGTGTCTAATCTTCTATGACTCTTCAGTATTAATGAGCAGCTTGGGAATCTTGTTTATCCACAATGCTAACATGTGTGTACATGTGTGTGCAATATCATACTACCATCCACCACACTCATCATGTAGCAAACGGAGATGTATCTAGCCTGCATAACCAACAAATAATAAAGCAAGCATAACACAAGTATGGTTTTTCAAAAAACTGTGACAATCGCCTGACTGTTGTGTTGCTTCCTCATGAAAGAGGTAAGCGATTGTGTTCCTCTGCGTCAAAACTAACATGTGCTAGACAAAAAAACATGAAGCCCTTCATGGTCAGTCTACATTTGATCACCAGAGCCTTGATGGCACACCCTGCACACACACAATGCAGCCTAGTGGTCTTTTCATTTCCGTGTTGACCAAGCATAAATGCATAGCTGCCAAAGCTACTTGAACTGGTTCAGTCATCTACAGAGAAGAGAGCCAGGGAGGTAGACAAAGATGTTGGATAAGAAGCTGAGGGATCTGCGTGCGGGGACGGCGAGGAGGGGTCGAGGAGGGGAGCGGTTAGATAGAAGTGCCGGTCTCTGTACTTACGCGGTCTCAATCTACTAGGCACCTCCCAAATACGTTGCGGACATAGAGGCTAGCAATCACTGTTGGGGTGCACTTAACGCCAAGTACATCCGATCTACTTAACCGTCACTGAGTGCACTTACCGTAAGGCCCTTAAATGACCAACACCCCCATCCAACCAGGGGAGCGACCCGCTAACCAACTCTTCTCCTGGGCTTTTATTTACAACTTTCAAAATGTGCTAAGATGCATCTATCCGTCTATCTTTTTAGAAAGTGAATAAAGTTCTAATGACACATGACTGAAAATATTTTCAGTATTGCTTAAATAAAGCAATAGGAGTAATAATAATAAAAATATAAAAATATGGTATATACAAAATATGCCATAAACAAAATATAATCACTCATAATATAATATAGCATCTGTTAATGTATGCACTAATTAAAATAAAATGAAAAAAGAATAAGATAGATAAGACATGGCATAAACAAAATATTATCACACATAACAATAAAACCATGTTTCATGTAATGTATCTACTAATCAATAACACAAATTAACAAAACTGAGTAAAAACAGATACAAAGATATTGATATAAAAAACAAAACATAATCATATCGTAATAATCTACACCATTAATGGATCTACAAATCGCTAAAATAAAAAGAAATTAAAAATCAAAATAAATAAAACAGAAAAATAATATAGATATAAAATGTGTTACACAATATCCATAAGTACTGATAAAAAGAAACAAGGGCATATATGTATACCGTAGCATATAAAACAAAAATAACTAATAAACGAACATAGATTAATTATATAGAGAAAGAAATTAGTGAATTAGAGTGAAAAAACGGGCACTTCAGTGACCTCATAAACAATAACTATTACGCCCTTAATGTATTTATTTCATTGAAACAATAAACTAATTCCACTGAATCACTAAAAAATATTAAACCAGCCATTTAATTTCCTACTAATCAATCCATAAAAACATGGTTATGCAACACAACATACCACGATCACACTCATGATCATCCATTAAAGAAACTATAAACAGACAGTATCAGACCTGGAACTTTTTTTAACTATGCTGTCTCCAGATGCAATTGGAAGCGCCTCACATACTGTGCAATGTCTTCCAGACATCAAAAACTGCATCCAATAATCTATCAATCACCTACAAACAAACACATGTGAATACAGGGCTTCCCTGACATTTACATGGTCTGTGCTCTTTAACCCAGGGACCATAAAAACTACAACTCTGCATTCCTTGTCACTTTTTTATTCACTTGAACCCTCCCCACAATGCGTGACTCTACCACACGCCACAGCTGCTTGCAGTTATAACATAAATATACCACTGCCAAGAGGGAGAGGAGGATGCGACGTGGCCGAAAAGGTGGATGTAATAATGTTGGATGGGACACGCTGGCAGCAATACACCGAGCATATGCGGTTATATGGTAATGTGATGTGGCATATGGTAACGTGCGACAGATGATAAAAACCACAGACAAGAACCAATATTCTGTTTCCCTCTACTAATTTGTCACTCCAAAAATATCTCCAAAAAATCCCACTGACTAACACATGCTACACTGTGGCTCGGTTATGTAACACATACCTCTAGTGTACCAACAAGGAGGTGCTGATGTGGGTGCCACTGCTCCTTTACCACTACCCAGATATATACCACAAACTAAACACTGAGTCTGAAGCGGTCTTTACAAAAAACCCTCTGAAAAAAAGCCACATTTCAAATAAGGTGGAACCCAAATCATCAGAAAGGACCTTTTCCGTTTATTTTATATAGATGCTATAATATTTTTAATTATTTCCTAGACGCACACTACATAATTGCTCAGAAGACTTGGGTTTGTTAAAAACTGAAAATGTTAACGAATGAAATATTTTGACTTTAATTACACTGTAGCACAAGAGGCCAACACTATCTATTTTATGCTCGACGAATTCTATGATTCGATTTTTATGATTTGAAAGCGAGAGGTTCACCCAAAAATGAATATTCTGTGTCATTATTGCTTCACCCACAAGTTTGGTTTCCAAGACCTGTATGTATCGTGTCCTCTGTGTGAAACATAAAGAGAGATATTGGGAAGAACACTGTCAATACACCCACTGACCGACGCATAGCATTTTTCCCACCGCGAGTACCCTATGAAGGGTTAATGGGGACCACACTATGGTTTGGTCATCCTCATTCTTAAATATACTTTGTTCATTTTCAGCAGAAGAAGCAAACTCATACAGGTTTGGAAGAATTTTGAGGGTGGAATAAGGAGGAAAGAATTTTCACTTTCGGGTGAACATATAACTTTTAACTAAAGCAATTTAACACCCAAAATACACAAAATGTTAACGCCAACATTAATCTCAACCAAATCTCGTTTTACTAACCATACCATTACTAGATATATATTTATAAATTGCAAAGCCTTATACTCATTTATATACTATAGGCATCTAATATGTTCATCCACCAAAAAACAGTAGGATATAAGATAGCAAGTTTTAATTCACCACTTCTTTCCTCTTTGCACTTGTTTCCAAACCTTTCACCACTCTCTCTTTCCCTCCAGTTCTCTGAAGAATCTCTTCTTTAACTATGCATCATAGTGGAGGAAAGCCGTATTCCACCCTGCATGAGAAGATGGAATTCTATCACCGGTGGGCACCGGTGATAGGACTAACAAAGCGTGCACTCACTTTCTCGGTTCAAATAGACAGGTAGTCCACTTCCTCACAGGGGCACAGCCAACATGTTAGGAGGGCACGTCCCCGAAAAATAAAGGGCACGCTCCCTTCCCGCTTCCAAGTCAGTGTTGGGCTTCGGTTTGTTTTTCATCATAGGTACAATCCGGTTTGATGCTGCAGATCTGGGTTACAGGCCTTTTTTCTTCTACTCAGCGATGCGCTTCTCGATGTATGCCAAAGATTCTGGGGGGCAACCTCTGGAAGCTATCGGGGCATGGAGGTGCGAGCAGCTGCCGCAGCCATATTGTCATCAGTGCAGCAGCGTCTCTTGATTTAGAGAAAAAAGCCATTAAGGGACAGCAAGCTAGGAAAAGCGAAGGGTAGAGCGGAGAGGGAGGGTACCCGGGACAGATGCAGGAAAGGGGAAACAATGAAGGAAGAAGAAGAATTAAAATTCAAAAAAATGACGTTAAACAAAGCAAATGATTACAACAAACAAAATATCGCTTTCAAGAATATGTGCCTGTGTGTGTGTATTTGCGAAATAATCCGTTGATTTCAGTGGCCTATATGTACTTGGTCATTCTCTTTTGCAGCTTAACTGTTGACCTCTTTTTTCACTCTTACACTCAGACACACAACACACCATATCATTACGTTCCTTAAAGAAGAAGATGAACAAGCAAGACAAATAACCAAATGCCGACTACAAACACTGGAGAGGCTTAACCTGTACGTGTGTGTGCATGAGAGAGAGAGAGAGAGAGAGACAGGGAGAATGGGACATTAGAGGGTAAGGGTCTCCTAACTGCATTACTGCCCTTCTTCAACTCCTCGGTAGAGGGCCTGGATTATCTTAACTCACATTCCACCATGATGTCATCAAGCCCATCTAAAAAAAAAACATCATATTAAACATTCAATCATTCAGACATATTCAGTCTGTCTCTTCCGGATTTATTACATAATACCATTGTTCAGAATGAAATCACCACTATTTAATCAAGTGCCTAGAATCACAAATCACAAACTCTCTCTACTTATTTATTTAATAATATAGTTATACATTAAACACACTATGCTGATAAACACTTCTTGGCTTTTTCTTCTCGAGACAGCATAAAAATGGAAGATGGTGTTCAAGAGTTCATCTCCTCATCGCAGTAAAATGTCCAGTTGCTCAAAACAGTAGTCTTAACCAGTTTAAAAGGTAACGTAAGACACTCATTTCACATTTCTGTCTGTTGACAAGTAATCTCTAGCACAGGATGGAGAAAATCTTGTTTCTGACTGAATCGCCTAACCTAAATAATACTGAAAATGTGTCTGTCAATAAAGACACTTCCAAAGACACTATAGGACAGTATACAACCAAATGAACTGTGCCCCTTTGCGATTTATGTTTGAAGTGACAGACCTGATATATTGACCAGACTGATTAGTCAGCCAATGTTTGGCCATTTAGAGATTAAATCTGTCCAAAGTGTTTCTATTCCAAAATCTGTGTGTGTGTGTGTGTGTGTGTGTGTGTGTGTGTGTGTGTGTGTGTGTGTGTGTGTGTGTGTGTGTGTGTGTGTGTGTGTGTGTGTGTGTGTGTGTGTGTGTGTGTGTGTCTGTGTAATATCATATTTACCTACTTTGGACTTACACAGTTGCAACAAATACAAAACAATGTTGCACAAAAAACCCTTACTCCCATAAAGCAGCATTAGTCACACTTGCCACTAATGACTATTGTAGAATTTACACACTTAACTTGCTTCTACAACAAGTTAACAAGTTAACTTCCCCTATAGAGTTTTGTCAGTGAAGAACAATCCTTTTCAAGATTTATATAAAAATTCGCAGGGAAAAACTCTATGACATTAAAGATTGCATTTCTTGATCACCCCTCTCACTATGTTCCAGGTGTGTGTGTCGTAGAGTCAGTCCCAGCCTAGTCCCTCAGACTCAAACTGGCCATTCCTTTCTCTCAGAATGTCCCTTTACAGGCATTTTCATTGCAGGGCTGGATCGCATTTATAATGTAAAATGTGCCCTTTTCTAGTATTACCACTAGACAAGCAAAAAACAAGAAAAGATTATGAGCACATAAGCACTTCATATAAGCGACATAACCATTGACCTACATGTTGCCCTCTTCAACTGATTACTAAAGCTGCATTCGTTTGCAGACAATCATCTCCACACATCCTGTATCTTAACTCATGTGGCAAGCAAATGATGTCATACAGACACTCATCTTTCACATTCACTTTCAAAAATATTAACACTAACACTAACCCATTCTCTTCTTTCACTTGCCTTTCTTTTGGCAGGATTGTTTTAATATGATGTCCAATGCTGAAATCCCTGTTCTCCATATCCTTAATGACACAGTCTATTAAATGTATTTCATGCACCAAAACCGGAGTTCAGTTAAGTCAGCATCCGACAAAATCCATAATAGTGAAGTGCCCACGTTCATGTGACACTCCTTTTATGAGGGGCAACTTTAACACTTCACCATTAAAAACGAGAGAAGGCTTCCTGATCGACACAAAAGCCAGACCTATGGCAAGTAATTTTAACATTTATTCCTTTAAACTAGCATTTTTTTTTACTTGCATTTATTTTAAATTACTATTAAGCAGTCTTATAGCGCTTTCACATTCCATTAATAATGAGTTAGTACTTGTTCAGTAAACATGAGTACTTATTTCTTTACTTTTAATTCCAAAATCAAGTATTCACTTTCAACAAATCACTGCTAGTACTTGATCCAGTTTTACTCAAACTATTCATTAGGAAGTTAGAACTGCTCAATATGATGGGCTTAATTTTCTCGACTATTAAAAAGGCTTCCCTACAGCAAAATCTATTATAGCAGCGCGACTGTTTAACATTTATTCATGTAAATCTAGCATTATTTAACTATCCACCTATTTTAATCATACTTATTAAGCACATTATTAAGTAATAATATCAGTGGAATATAAGCAATCCAGGTTGTGACATTGAGCATTCATTAGATTAAAAAAATGCCTTTGAAACAACACTTTTCACTCAGAAACTGCTAGTAAATTTCACAAATAATTACTAAGAACAAGCAAATAGCATTTAATTAAAACAATAACAGTTTTTAAGTAAAAGACTGAAATAGTACTCTCTTGTAAAAGTGTACTCCAATATTATATTGTTTATTTAAAACTTTTTATTCGACAGGTAATTGTTTATTACAATATGGGACAATTATGTATTGCTTTACTCACTAGCACTAGAAACTTACTAGTTAACCTACTATAAACAATTAGAATTGGATACTTATATAATGAACAGTCAATAGCAAATTGAAAAAAAAAAAAAATCTAGTAATGATTGAATCGCTTACTCATTATTTAAATTAAGTATGTCAAAAACAGCATAGCTAGTAGTTATTTTACGAATTGTTTGTTAAACCAGATTGTGCCAAGGACACATTAGGTAAAGCAACAAATACCTTCTTCTTTTTTTTTTTTTTTTTAAAGCGGTCTGGGTAGACAAAAGAAATACAAAGTAACACTATGCGTGCGTTTTGAGTTATCACAATCTCCCAACCCCAAGTCTCATTTCGGGATACGTGTAGAGACGCCTTGCTCAAGTGATACATCCGATCGACAGGCACCTGACAATCTATACACACAATGACCTTAACAAAACTACTGCATTTTCTTTCTTGTTTTGCCATCGTTGGCTATAGAAAAGAATATGCTGTTTAATGGTACGTCCTCCACTTTTTTTTTTTTTGCCCCGAGTTAAACACCTACACGTTAAATCCAAAATAACCGATGCCATTCGACA
>NW_024873340.1:0-19629 GCF_018340385.1 Cyprinus carpio | reverse complement strand
ATAATTTCAAATGCATACAGTCATGGGTATTATTTCATGACACATGAACATTTAAACTGACATTATGTTTCAGGTGCAGTTCTCCCACCCCAAAACAAGTTTAACCATTTTAAAACTCAACCATCAAACGAAAATTGTAAAATCAGATTGAAATCTCAGCTGTACCTTCGTTCGTTTTCAGAGAGACGGCGAGGCCTTAAGATCAGGCCGGTTAAAGTGTTTAATGGTCTTCACAGCTAGCAGAAGCCGCATCCATAAAAGACGCAGACAGCACAGGTGGGGGGGGAATTGTTTGGCTCGAGTGGCGCCTTGTGCGCCTGGGCGGGCCCAAACCCCCCCCCTGACAACCTCGTAAAAGCCAAGTTAAGGATGATGTTAACGTATTGAGCATCCATTAGCGCTCTACGCTCCGATTCAGCTGGGCCAACGGGGCAGAGACGGGGACAATTTACACCAGCCGCTGAAAATTGTACTGTAATAAAACACCTTCTATCTGAAGAACGAAGACAAATACTGTCCCGAGCTTTCTGTTCTACACCCTTCTTCGCTCTCCACCCTTTTTTAAATGTTGTTTTTCCTTATATAACCCACACTTTAAATGAAAACCTTCCCCCCACCCGCTTGCAAAACCCCCGGCGCTTTTTTTTTAAAACGGACAAAAAAAAAAAGAAAAGGTCCCAAAAAAACCAGTGGCACATCTCTTAAAATTTGTCTGAAATGTCCCGGGCCCCCGACCCGGGCACTCTCCGTTTCAGAAAGGGGACAAGGGTTTTCGGAACTGTTTCGAACTTGTCACGGGGGATCCTATTGCCTTTTTCCAAAAACGGGGGTTGAAAAAAAGGAGGGCCCTTTCCCCTTTGGGGGGTTTCCCAGGGCGCTCAAAAAAGCTCCAAACCCAGAACAGACGACAACGCTCGTGTCCCGATGACATATTTGGAGGAAACGTTTTTATTGGACAGGGGCCATATCGATTGGCAGGAGGACCCCAAACCAATACAACAAAGGTGGCTGTAATTGCAAACACACTTCTTTTTTTTACATTAATAAACTTCATCACCATCTTTGTATGGCTCCCCCAATCCCCCCCATTTTGAAGAGGGTGTGTGTGTGTGTGTTTTATTTTAGCTGTCCGTTTCATTGCTGCTAAGTCTCCGTTTTTTTTTCCCCCCCAGATTTGCACCAGACCGTCCTTCTGCTGCAGGGGAAACGCAGCCGATATTTTCCTTTCAGAAATTCAAGGCCTCTTCCCCGGTACGGTCCCCTGGGGTTCTCCCCGCCGCCCGCCTGTGCTGGACGGGGGGCCCCGGGAGAACCTGAAAGGCCCCAAAATAAAAACCCCAAACACCTTTTAGAAGAATTAAAAATCAAGGGCTCACCTGCCAAACCCTGACAAAGACAGAAACGCACTAGATTCTGCCCCCACGGAAAGTTTATAAGCTGTTTTGTTAAATTTTAAATAATTTTCTCTTTTCAAAATTTGATGTTTTTAAGCAATTATTATAACACTTTACCAAAAGGTTTTAATTCTTTAAACCTGCATTAGCTATGTGCCCTCAGCTAGTCTAAAAATGTAATTTATACATCAAAATACCATTTAAAAAGGTAAATTTTTTCAATATAAAAAAAAATATATTTTTAATCAGCAAGGATGCATTAAATAAAAAAAAAATGAAAAAAAAAAATACATTGTTATAAAAAATTATATTTAATATACTTTTTTTTTAAATTTAAAAGAATTTTTTTCGATAAAAAGAGGAGGGCAACTGTTTTCAGCATTAAAAATTTAAAAAAAAAATTTTTTACGTTTCTGGTCGGTTTTAAAAAATTTTTTAAATTTTCCCCTTTCCCCCCCCCCCCCCTTTTTTTCCGGTTTTTTTTAAAAAAATTAAAACGTATTTTAAAATTTACAAATTTCTTAATTTTTTTTTGGGGGTTTTTGTTTTTCAAAAAATTTTAAATCTTCCCCGTTTAAACGGGTGTCCCCCCCAAAATTTTTCCCCCCCGGGGTTAAAGGGGAAAAACCAAAAAAAAAATTAAAAATTTTTTTCGTTGGCGGGGGGGGGGAAAAAAAAAAATTTTTTTTTTGGGGGGGAAAAAAAACCAGGGGGGGGGCCCGGGCCCGGGGGAGGGGGCGGGTTTCCCTCGGGAGGCGGGGGCCGGGGGGTCCGTGGCAGTTGTCGGGACCGACCCCTTGGACCGGGGGGGGGGGGGGGCCTTCGGGCTTTTTCAGGTGGAGAGAGGCCAGGGGGTCCATAAACATCTATTACTAACTTCTTAAGAAATACCTGGGTGTTATCTGTTTTGGCTTTGTTGAATTTCACATTTACCTGCCCTAAATTTGCCCAAAAAATCAAAACCCCGGTTTTGCGAATTGGACATTTTTACATGTCATGTCGAGGGCCTTTTTACCTAAAAAAGTGGGCTTTTCCCTTGGGCCACAATAAGCTGAAAATTGCTTAAATTTGTGCAACAGACTTTTTTTCCCAAAGGGTTTTAAAAATCTGTCTATTTTTTTTTAAATATGTTCCAGATTTTTTTGTCTATATTCCACCCGCGAAAATAAAACGGGAACCCCGCTCTACCCCTCTCTCCCCCCCTCTTTTTGGACCCAAGGCTAAACCCTAGAGGCGAGAACTGAAGTTTTTGGAAAAATTTAAACTTTTTGCGGAAAAACCAGAAAAGGAATTAAAACAACATTTTTCCCATCACAGCTTTAAACAGATTTGCCGTCCCTCAAAAGCTTTCCACGGGTAAGAAGCGTCGTAGCTAATTCCCCGTTTCCTGGAGATGCCTGGTGATTTTCTCTTGTCAGGGAAATCTGCCTTTCCCTGGCGTACTCTAGCGTGTGCAGCACACAGACCTCAGCGCCAAGAGCTTTTCTCTTCACTGTGAGCAACCTACGATAATAACAACAACTAGGGTTTGACTACTTAAAAAATATTTTTTCAGTATTTTGATGATATTGACTCTCAATAGCCACTGCAACTAACACCGGATACAAAAGTTTAAAGAACCCATTAAAATCATTTATTAAATACATCTATTAATTTCCCTGAAATTTTATTTAATTTAATAAAAAAACTAAATAAAAAAAAAAAAAATTAATTCATTAATAATAAAAATTATATAATTTTGTGACAATGAAGTGTTGATTACATGGAAGCTGTAAATAAGTAAAATAAAAAAAAGAAAATAAAAATAAGCAAAATATTTTTAAATAAATGTAAAATAATTTAATTTTTACTATTTTCTTTTTTTTTGTTTTACCAAACCTGTTTATACAAAACATTTTAACAACCACACAAAGGACTATCTGGTGAACATTTGAGCAATAATGTAGATAAATCAATAAAATTTTTTAAACTGTCTAATCCACATAAATTTAGGACACAATTTGTTTGTTTTTATTATTTTGAATCAGTTTTTTATATAGTTAAATTTTTCTGTTCGTTTTATTTTTTTAGGATTGAACATGTTTTGGTTTCATTTTGATTTTAAGTTTAAGTGTGTTTTTTGTCATTTTTAGCCATTTTTTCTTTTTTTATATCTATACAGATTTCAATTCATTTTTATTTTGCAGTTTTTTTGTTATATTAGTACATCAAATTTAACTAAATTAAGTTTATTTAGAAATGCTACCATGGGCACCCTCTCATACATGCATATATAAAGTTACACCAAATATGTATTTTAACATTTTATCTCAGTTTATGTGAAACGTAAACACAAAACAAAATCCAGTCTACTCAGGATGGACAGTCGCTGAGAATTTTATTTCTCCAATACTGACTTGTTTTTTTTTTAAAAGCCTTGGTAGGAACCATGATGAACCATGTGCCCGAAAGCAGTCAAGTGCGAGAGTTAACAAACGCCCCCCCCAGCAGGTGAGTGTGGTAACCATGGCCACAGGACTGAGGACGCATTCATGTTTTCAATGAAAAAACAAGAAAGAGCAGTACGTTTAACAGCCTCTCGGCAGACCGATCGCTGGCAAATTATTTACAGAGCAACACCTTCCAGATCTCCAAGTTTTTACACTACTAGAACGACATGAATCACCGTGGAACGAATCACCAAGGCCTGAGCGAACGACTGCAAGGGATAATAGAGAAACAGAGGGACTTGTGACGATGTGTGCGGGGCCAGTCAGATTCATATTTCATCTCTGGCCACCGGGACCGGGGCCAAACCCCCCAATAAGTAGGCACTAAAGGTTAGACCCCGTATAACATCTCGGAGGTGGAAGGGCTGTATTCAACCATCTGCTCCTTGATTAAATTACTTATCTTTATTTGTGCAAAAACTAAATGAACAGGCATAAAATTCTTCTAAAAATTGTCAGTCAAGTTGAAGTTAATCAATGTATTTGTGGTCTTTTGCCAGCATTCATCAAAGTCCCTTGTGTAAAACGCCGTGGTCTGCTTGTGGGCAGGGTAGAAGAGCGAGGAGAGTGGTGGGGCGGTTTTTTGCTGGACGAGGACGCAAGGTACAAGGATGTTGTTTCTGGGATGAGTTGGAGGCCCCTGGTTTTTTTGTGCGTGTGGCTTCCGTTAGAGCTTTGGGGGAGGGTTATCTGGGAAGGTTGCAATGTGTATGAATTATGTTTTTTATGTCTGCATATTGTTTGATTATGCTTTGACGTGGGTGCATGGTTTGGGGCCATGGGGTAGCCATTGGTTTGGATTGGCAACGGAGATTGCATTTGCAAAGGGGTAGTGGTACTCATTTGGGATTCAAATGCATTATCCACATAAATATCCCTTAAAAATAAAAAATAAAGTATTTTTCTTCTAGTAAAACAGGGTTAGTAAAACACAAAATCAGGGGTCACATGTTAAAATATCTGGCGGCAATTTTATAAAAAATTGGGGGGGGGAAAAAAATTGACTGAAATTACAGTGTTAAAAAAAAACTTTGACTTTTTTTTGAGGTTTTTTTTTAAAAAGGGAATGGTTAATTAATTGCAAGGGGGCTAGGCCCCTCCTGAGCGTTTAATTTTTTAATTGTTACGCTCTAAAACCTGAACGAAGGTTTAACCCCCTTTATTGGTTCCATTCTTGCTGGTGCTACGTTTTTCATTGTCCGTTTTCTCGGTTTCACGATTTTTAGTAATCATCATAAATTATAAATTATCTGAAAGCTTAAAAAACCTCAAAATTCAACCTGCGAACCATTTTGAAATCAGACCTGTGTGTTACCATTGAAACTGTACTTGAACCTCTTTTTGGAGTTTTGATGTCCCCCGGTGGCTGTTTTTGTGATGTAACGTCCTAAATAACCTGTCTCACGGAAACCTCACTTTTTTTTATATCAACTTAAAATTGGTGAACAGAAATTAATTTGGACAGAATGCTTTAATTTTATTGCAATTTTGGATTTTTTTTAATTTTTATATTCATGTTATATAAAATCACCTTATTATATTATAATATAATTAAAATATATATATATATATAATGGGATATATATAAGGATAATAAAAAATATCTATAAAGTAAAATAAAATTTTGGGTACAGTTCATTTTCTTTACAGTAAATGTAAACTTGTATAACTTTTTGATTAACTTTAAATATTTTTGAAAATGATTTTACTTCTGCAATAGCCTGCAGACTGTCTTCTTAAAAAAAAAAAAAAAAACCTTTAGGTTCTTAGGTTCCAAAAGCGTTCATGAATTATAAAAAACAATTTAAGGCCCAAATTTTGGTCTGTAATAACTAATACATGTATAGTTCCCAAATGATATTAAAGAATAAAAACATTTGTTTGATAACTTTTTTTTTTACACAAAAATCCTTTAGGGGACCAGGGTTAAAATGCAGATGGCAGGCAATTTAAATATAATATCAGCTTTTGCATCACAGGAATAATTAAATTTTTTAAATATAATTAGAATAGGAAAACCGCGTTTATTTTAAAATTTTAATAATATTTCAGAATATTACAATTTGTTTAACATTTCACCTCACAGGGCTACATTCACAATTTTTTGCTTTTAAAAAATTGTAAAAAAAATTCCAAATATTCAATATAACTATAACGTTACTTACTGCATTTTTATCAAAAGAATAAAAGGTGTGGCCCTCTGTGAGAAAAAATACCTTCACTTCTGTTCTTCTTCTTTGAAAAACAAAGAGATCATAACTTGTCCAAAACTTTTGGCCAGTACTGGGGCCATGTTCAAATTTCTCTTACAGACGTGGAAATACCTCGCTGATGTCCTAGATTTCAAAGTTAATGTCAGCATCTACTTGAACAGTCCAGCCATATGCCCTCTTTGTGCTCATTGTAAAGGAACTACACAAAGCTCGGTGTTGTTGTGTGTCGTTGTTGTGGGACTGTACATCCTCAGTCCCCCTGGACTAAAGAAAAAAATCTGGCTTACACTAAAAACATGCTTGCAAAATGAGGCGCATGTGGCATGCATATGTAAATGAGAGCGGGGGGCAAGAAATTACCATCTTGGCTTCTGATTTGACAGGCTGTGGACGAGGAGGGGCCAGGGGATTCCAGGGACAAACTACTAGGCACTACGGGTGACTGGTCTGACAAGCTGAAAACACACAATACATTGTATCAAATACAAACCTGTAAATAAGAAAAAATAAAAGACGCAAAACAGAACTAAAATAAGACACAACAACATGCCCCTCACTAATCCCACAAACAAACACACAGTAAGGGGCTCAGACCATATCTGTGGCTAAAAAGCGGCAACAAGAAAACAAAAGAAACAAAAATTAACCATCTACAACACATGTATCAGTAATAACACCTAAACAAGTATTTGTTATATTTCGGTAAAAAAAAAAATAAAAAAATAAAAAGGGCCTCCTGCCAAAAAACAAAATCCTGTCACACATTATTTTAAGGTGTCCTTGTTACACCACAACGTTACATGTACTTAGTTTATAATACAATAACATTATGCATAAATTACATGCAACTAACCCCAAAAGCCAAGCCCTAATCCTTACCCTAACCAAATACTAATGTATAATTACACTGTAACAAGGATTCTTAAAATAGAAGTGTAACCCTAAATCCTATAGAAACCACTGCAGTAGGTATAAGGGAATATATTTTCTTTGTTTTTCTTTTTTTTCCCATCTCTCTCCTTTCCTCCTGCTGAAAATCCTACGGGACATAATCATATGCTGCTCAGTGTTCCACACACACACTCTCACACACACACACACACACACGCACGCACGCACACACACACACACACACACACACACACACACACAAGCGGTCTGAAACTGCCCCAGACACACATGTGTGTGAGTGATAATGTGTCTCTGCATACATTACTGCACACCTCACGGGGGCTGACGTCATGAGAGCAGCGCAGTGTCCTTCATCACTAACACAACACTCTTAAAAACACACTCAATGCACTGGAGCCGTGTTTAAGGAGTGCTTAGTCACTTCCCAGCACACACCCGGTTTACATCTGGTTAGGGGACAGACTGCTTTTTTTACACATGTAGTTAACATGCGTCGCAAATGTGTATCCAGTGACCTCTTGATTTGGAGGAGAAGGTTTTTAAAGAACGGAAAACATTGGAATCTGAGCATTCAGTGTTGTTCTTGTTGAGCCTCTGTGTTAACTGTACTTTGGATGTGTGTGTGTGTGTGTGTGTGAGTGTGTGTGTGGATCACACCTCTGATAAACAGCAGTCAGGACAAACCGATCTACTTCATCATAATTCTGCAGAAATGGAACACAAAGGAGATGACCTTAAAATGTCTATTAGCCAAAAAAAAAATCCCTCTACAGGCATTTGGGATATGAAACAAAAAACTCAGGAGAGGAATTGTTGAATAAAATCATTATTTTTGTTTTCTTTGTGTATAAAAAGTATTCTCATTGCTTCATAACGTTATGGTTAAACCACTGATGCAGATGGACTATTCTGACGATGCTTTTCATACTTTTCCTGGATCTTGACAGTGTGTATTTACTTGGCAGTCTATGGGACAGTCTCAAGCCTCCCTGTTTTCATCTAAAATATCTTAAATTGTGTTCCGAGGACGAACAAAGCTTTTACGGGTTTGGAACGACATGGGGGTAAGTGATAATGACAAAATTTTACATTTTTGCGGTGGAGTAACCCTTTAACAGCACACATCTTGTTATCAGGGGTTGGTGGTTATGTTAATGAGCTCCATGGTTGTAATGCTTATGAAACTTTTTTTAAATTACCTATTTTGTTAAGTCCAAACCTTTTTGGTCCTTGTTTTAAAAATAAGCACAGTTATGGACAGACAATGGAAACTATGGGAGAGGAGAGGAGAGGAGAGGAGAGGGATAGGAGAGGAGGAGAGGAGAGGAGAGGAGAGGAGAGGAGTGGAGAGGAGTGGAGAGGAGAGAGGAGAGGCGAGGAGGAGAGGAGAGGAGATGAGGAGAGGAGAGAGTGCAGTGGGACTGGGAAAGTATCTTGAGTCAGGAATCAAACTCTATTTGCCCAAAGTGTTATTGCTGCAGATGTAGAGGCCGCTCAAAAGCCTATGCCTCCGACACCATGTCAGTTGCTGAATTACCCATTTTTTGTTCCAGAGCTTTCACAGGCTGTGTCTACATAGCCAGTACCAGACGTTTATTTTAAAAAAAGCAAGGAAAATCATATTTACCCATGTAATGATCCTTTAAAAACATGAACATATTCACTGATTTAAAGGGTTGGCTCACCCAAAAATGAATATGCTGTCATTAAAGGGTTCATGATGTGAGAACCTTGATCTTTTGATACAGAAGAGGTCTTTGTATGCTTACTACATTCCTGAAGTTTCATAACTTAAAATAGTCCATGTGACATCAGTGGTTCAACCGTAATGCTATGAAGCTACCAGAATACTTTTTGTGTGCAAAGAAACGTCAAAGCGCCGGCTCCAGCAAAACATTATTCTTAGAGCTTCATAACATTACGGTTGAACCACTGATGTCACATGAACGTGGGTAGTTGTGTTGCTGTCTATGCAAGGTCAAAAAAGCTCTTGGGAAATTCATCAAAAATAAATTAAATTGTGTTCTGAAGATGAACAAAGTCTTACAGGTTTGGAAGGACATGAGGTAATTAATGACAGAACTTTCATTTTTTTGGGTGAACTGTCCCTTTTATAATGTAAACTCGTAGCCCAGGAGCTTTCTCTACACACTACAGAGTGAGGAGTGTGTGTGGGACACTCACAGGGATGGCAGCGGGTATGTGTACGCTGGAGCTGGCGATGGTGGCTGGAATGGCGACTGGCATCGTCTGACCATTAGGCAGCTGCAGCAGAACCGGAAACGTTCCGGACACCGGACTGAAGAAGGACAGAGAGATGGGGGAAACAGAAAGAAAATTCAAAACAAATGTTACATTAACATTGCTGTAGCACAGATTTACCGCAAAAGGCTTGTAATATAAATAGCTACAAAAACAAAGCTATACATGCTTTAAAGTCAACATGAAACAGCCAATTGCATGGTATCTTACTTTTGTAATGTGACATTTTTAATGAGGAGGAGAAACTATATAAAACATATATTAAATGGTAAATAATAAATGTTTGCTTATCAGAACTCAGTCAGAAGTGACTAAGATTCAATCACATTCACAATGCGTGGGTATTTTTAATATCTATAGTTATTTGCTACTGTAACTATATATTTAAGATTAATCTCATCCAAAAAATTTGTTTACATAATATATGATTGTGTACTGTGTATAGTTATAATGTATATATAAATACCAACACATGAATGTATATATTTTAGAAAATAGGCTGTTTATTACATTAAATATTGTTTATATATAATATTAAAAAAAAAAAAAATATATATATATATATATATATATATATATATATATATATCTATATATATACTACTACTCCATATATTATATACTACTGTAAATTTACATTAAAACTATTGGCAAGATTTAAAAATAGAGATAGAAAACTGTTTAGGGCAGGGCAATTATACATTTTAATTACATATTACAAACTTTTTTGTGATAAATCATGCAGTGCACACAAAAATGTGTATTAAAAGCAAGCAGTGTCAATAAATTTTGTGTTCATGTGTGACTTTAAGTGATAAGAACATAAACAACAACAGCTAGAATTTTCTCTTCAACTGGTGTGTGTAACCAAACCAAAGGCTCAAACAAAACCTGTCTGATGGATCGAGCACTTGTCCAGTTCTATGATGTAAAAAGTAAAGGCACATGGATCACAAGCAACTGAAACTAAATCATGAATTCTTGAAGTAATGAGTGACAAAAACCAAACACCGGAATGAGGCGTAAAAGTAAAAAATGATGGCAAACTAAGAGAGGAGCAGAATAAGTAACATTTAGAAGTTACTTACACTATCGGATCTACTAGAGGATGGGACCTGGGTTAATAACAGAGCTAGATGTTGGAGATGGGAGAGCTTGCTGATAACAACACCAGTCTCATTGCTGGCCAGTAGTACATTGGGGACTTGGAGGGGAGGCTGGACGGACGTATAGTGGATGGAGCGCAGAGAGGTCGGCTGCAAAGAACCTCCTGAAAACCACCACACGAGAGCAAGCTGCATCAAGCGCTCACACAAAACTACACTGTCCATTATACTGTTTCTGACAGTGTCTGTAGCTTTTACATCACAGGGGAGCACATTACATTATTCATCTAAGAATTAAAAGACTGCAACTTTGTAGTGATCTACAGTTGAATGGATGCATCAAAAAAATTACTTCACTGTAATGAGAAAGTTTAGGAGGCAGGTTTTGTTTGAATGCCTGTGAAAGTTTAGGGTCTATTATGCTTTCCATGGCTGAATTTAATTGATAAATATTCTTACAGTTAAAATAAAATTTCTACTTTAATATTTTAGAAAATGTCATTTTTCTCGTTATTTTCGAGCTGTATTTTCAGCCTTCATTCTACTCCATACGTCCGTGTAACATGCATCCTTTCAGAAAGCATTCTGATATGATGATCTGATGCTCATAAAACCATTTTTGAGTATTATCTCCAATGTTACAAACTTTTGTGTAAACTGGGACTATATTTTTGCAGAATTTTTATCTTGGACTAACCGAAAGTTCAACACGCAACATGCGTTTATGTTTAAATACAATTGTATCCAATTTACTGATCAAAAGTTACCAATTTATGTATCAATGGTATATTATTTTATAAAAAAAAAACAAACCTTAAGTTGACCCCAAACTTTTGACACAGTAGGGGTTAACTACAGCTATTAGGAGGAGATGGATATTTTGCACAGCATTTTGTGAGTTCACATTCAGAGACAATGGTTAATAAAATCATGCTTCTAGAGATCACAGAGCGCTCAAATAAGTGAATGTTTAGTTCTTTAAACTTGTTACAAGCTCTCACATTTTTAAAGTCAGTCTCTGTTGTATTCCGCTGACTCAGGGAACGGAAGTATCCTCTTTCTCACACACTCTGGACAACAAAGACGGTCTTCTTCATTGAGCTACAGGAAGGAGAGGATTTCCTTGTTTGCTTGCTTGTATATCTCTATTAAGGAATGAGCATTTCAATCTAACAGCCAGCTAGCTCTGGTAAAAGCGTACATTAAAGAAGCCACACACATTCAATTGAGGAAGGAGGGGAGGGAAAGGAAGGGCCAGTTCACACCAAACCTCGGAATTGCTAAAGTCATAGGCTCATAGGAGGGAAAGACCACCAACTAAACTACGAATTACTGACAAGACCAGTTCTGCAACAATATGAGCCTTAGGATCCTCGAGAGGTGGACCTTCTCTTAACTTTGCCTCTACTAGCAACAGCCTCCTTTGCATGAAATATTCTACTCCTAAACACCACCGTCAAGTAACCTACCCACACCTAGGGAATCTTTTTAACAATAGTCCCTACATACTTACTGCAGCTCTCTGTACCAGCAGAGTCCTGAAATCTCACCTTGTCGTCATGGTGGCTTGACCTACAGGGTGGGAGAAGGGGGCTTCTGTATCGTCGGTGGGACTCAATGGATGTGTGCTTCCTTCTCTTTTCGTTTCGAACAACAGGAGTCGCGCAATGGCGGAGAGCAATTCAGATATGCACTCCTGAACAATAAGCAACATGCTCGATCAATTTTTTGACTTACCACACATATATCAGGAAAACAGAAACAGGGAGGAATGGTCCTTTTTATCCACTGGGGCTTGACAAGTAGTTTACTCTAATGTTATGTTAAATTTTACATTTTATGGGTATGCTGGACATTTGAGTGCAGAAAAAAAAAAATCCATTTCTAGTATATTTTAAACAAATAACAAAAAGCAAGGCGCACTCTTGAATTAACTTTTTTGATTAATCTGAGTTCCAGATTTCCAGCATCATATAAATACTGGGGGTCGCCTCAGGGCTTTGTTCTTGGACCATTCTATCTATTGGTTTTTCTTTTTTATTATAGTAACCTTCATGTAGACTGCAATGAACACCATGCATAGTAGTATCCCGAAACAGAAAATGAAAAAAAAAGCATATAAACTTGATTGGTAGTGTCTTGCTTTAATATATGTCAATTTTTGAAGTAGAAAAGATTGACATTGGTATTTTCTAGTCATACACACCACTCCAATAATCTTTGGATTTGTTGAAGTTACAATTTCATGTCTAAGTAGCAAAACAGACACCAGGAACTTACTAAAAGTCTTAAATGTTTTTTTATTTGGTTATAAAAAGCCCATTCTGTGGTTACAATGCCTATAAACCCCCCCCACATTTCCCACCTTTACATTCCCCATGCAAAAAGTCTTTTGAGGGAGTACAGATTTTTTTTTTTTTAAGAATTTAATAATTTTATTGAGTCACGCACAATACGCCTTTTTGGTAACATTTATAATGTTACAAAAAGATTTATATTATTTCAAAAAATGCTGTTTCTTTTGAAAACTTCATCCTAATACATCAAATAATCCTGAAAAACATAATATAAACCATTATATCTCCACAAAAATAGTAGAGCATCCAATTGTTTTCAACACTGATTAATACTAAATAATGTTTCGTGAGCAGGCAACACTCACAATATTAGAACACTGATTTGCGGAGGATCATGTGCACACTGCAAGCAAGGGAGTAATGTATGCCTGGAAATTACAGCTTTGATCACCGCAATAAATTACACTTTAAACAAATTCCAATAGAACAACAGTTATTTTTAAATTAGTGAATAATATATTCACTATATTAGTCTTTGGTGAGCACTTTAACAAAGACTCCTTTCAAAAAAAGAACAAAAAACAAAAAAAAAAAAAATCTTATCACCACCAAATCTTTGAAAATTTTATTAAATTGGCATCTTTACCTTCTAATGTCGGGACCTCCGTGGCCTTTTTAAGTTCATGCCTCAAACGCGCGCTGGTGAGTCTCATTAAACAGCCCGACCTCCTCGCCCAGTTCTTCAGGAAGCGGGGTCGTGTCGGTGTCTGGTCTGCTAACCAGCACGCCATAAAGTCCATGAATAATAACTAGTTCATGGTTCATTTGCTTTTATTACGATACCGCTGACTTTTCAGACCCACCAGCGATGATGGCACTGTCATTTGCGTGCTGGACCAAAAAATCTAGGGTCTATCTCATGCTTGTGCTTTTATTTGCAACCCCGCCAGGGGTTCTTCATTTGTGAAGATCGCTGTAAGCAGGATCAGGACAGTCGTTATATAGATGGCATTATACGCATATATAGTAGTATAGAAACAGACAAACGGAAAAAAAAAAAAAAAAAAAAATTTTATAAAATGCATTTCCTAGTATATTTAACAAATTTAAAACAGCAAGGAGCACTTTGACATTAACTTTCGAATTAATCTGAGTTCAAAGTCGCAACATCTAACTACTGTGGTGCTGCTCTAGGGGCTCTGTTCTTGGTCACCATTCTAGTCTATTGGGTTTTCTTTTTTGCTATTTATTAGTCATTATGTAGATGCAACGACACCATGACATACGTAGTTAGGAAACAGAAAAATGAAAAAAAAGCATTATACTTCGACTTGTAGCAGTTGTCTGTTTAATGATATATGTCAGGTGGCTTCAGTGGTGTGAACAGTAGATCACGTTGCTGCTTCGCAATCCAAGGAGCAGTGCAGAGCGACACGGTTGATCATCACTCCATAGTTCACAATAGCTTCCAGTCTGCCACCTTGATAACACGACAGAAAGGTCAAACTGGCAATTTGTCATCCATAAAACATTATCATTTAAAGCCACCACCTAAGACACAAAAAGTAGAGTGATTTATATATCCAATCAGCTTTATTCAAAATCATTAATAATGTTTCAGATAGCGTCAGTAAGTATATTCTTGTTGCTCCTGCTTATAAAAAGGTTAATGATTTGTGTTTTTGTCAGACAAAAGCTTTCAAAAGCAGGTTTGCCAGGACATAATGAAATATGTATTTTATAAGATTAAAAGCATAATAACAGGATTATGCAGCCCTATCTGTATAATATGGATGTAACATCTTTATATTGGCCTCTGTGTGTGCATTAACCCTCAGAACGCGCATACAGTATGAAGTGCTGTAATGATCAGGCTGATGCTCATTGATATTTACCAGCACAACCTAGTATTGTCACTTCTCATTTTAAATCCTCCAGTCAACACACTGTATCTCTATTCTCCACAGAGCCAAACTCAAAGCGATTGCGTTTTTAACCACAAAGCCGTGTATTTCCAGCGACACCAGCACTGTATCACTCACTTAACAGGTTGTTTACATCAGTCTCAGCAGGCTAATCAATGCTTAGCCTCACCTCTCATTTATTTCTATGGGACCTCGGCTAGCTTTAGCATGCGCGCCATATTCATAACAAAGAAACACCGACAAGCTTTCTCAATGTGTCAAAAAAGCATTTTATGACGTTACATAGTCAGGCGATTCTTAGTCACCCGAAAGCTTGTGTAAAGAGGCGCGTTTGTTTATAATTACTACGCGTTGACGCGGGGTACTACCCGCAGGCTGAACCCTGAAGAGCCAAAGCCCACTTATCCCACCTCTCGCGAGAGTTGGAACTCCGCTAGACTTTTCAGTGCCGAGATTCTCGCGAGAATTAGATACTCCGCTCAACCCAGAGCCAGGCCCTTTAAACTCTAGTCTCGCGATGAATAAATGCTCTGCAGAACCCTTCACACTTCAAATCTCGCGAGTGACGAGCTCTGGTTTTGACAATTTAAACTCGTTTTAATGTAATGCATAATATTTGTGCATAAGCAACATATTTTTCACTGCAGCTCTCTCACAAGGGGTAGCGTATTGTATTACACCAAGTATTATTATGTGAATAAAAATAAATAGACAACACAAAAATATGGTAAACTGTGATCTAAATTTATTTAATGCAATTTACAAAAGCAATTGAGGTTTTAATTGGCTTTCAAAGACTGCTCTAAATGTACCAGTCATACTATCAGCAACAGTTTAACCCCTGAACACATCTGAATGGACCCTTACAGTCTACAGACACAACATTATCCCTGTTCTGATGCACAGAAAGTGCTATCAGGATCTGTATATCCATGGTGGCTAGTAACACTGATGGAGCTGCTGCTTCTCTCATCCAGTGGCATGAACAGGATTGAGGGATTAAATGGTTGAATAATTTTTAATTGTTACATGATTTCATTTAACAGAGTGGACTTTATATTCATACATTTTCTCTCTCAGAGACCCGACAGCAGACGTTTGGGTAGCAACAGCAAAGATATGAAGTCACAGCTGTACTAAATGGGTTACGAAGCAGCAGATCTTCACTGGCGAAGAGAGATCAAGAAAGCCACCATCAAACAGAAGAGGCCCATGGCTTCAGACAGAGCAAACCCAGGGATGGCGTGAAGAGAAGAGCTGCTGCTTCAGAGACGGGTTCCTGCAAAATAACACACACAACCTTCTTACTAAACCTTGCTGACATCTGCAAACATCTGGACAATGTATAATACTTCAGTTACTCTGAAATGTGTTTACTTTGTTGGAAACAATGCAGCTCAAATTCGGGGGATAGTACTTTTTATGGGGGATAAATAAATAAATAAATAAATAAATGCTTTTTATTATTATTATTGAACTGATTGAATGTAACAGCAAATTATTGCATACTCTTACAAATAAATACTGTTCTTGTGAACTTTCTGTTCATAAAAGAATCCTGGAAAAACAAAAATCAGTTTCCACAGAAATATTAAGCAGCATTATATTACTATATATATTATATTAATATTTTCAGCGTTGATAATAAGAAATGTTTCTTAATCAGCATATTACAAGCATTTCTGAAGGGTCATGTGACACTGTAGACCGGAGAAATTATGCTGAAAATACAGTGGGGTCACAGCAATAAATACAATAAATGAGGACTCTACATTTTAAAATATTTATATTTATATTTTAAAATATTCAAACAGAAAACATCTTACATTATAATACTAATTCATTGTATTACTGTTTTTACTGTATTTTTGATCAAATAAATGCAGCCTTGTTGAGCAGAAGAGATTTCTTAAAAAGAAAAAAAACATACTAACCCTAAATGTAGGGTATAAAAATGTAACATCAAATTAAATTAAAATTAAAACATAATCTGAAATTTCAATGTCTCTAACCTGGCATATCCGATGATAAGGCTCCCGAACACTGTTCCGATTCCAGCTCCGGATCCAGCCACTCCCACGGTGGCAGCTCCCGCTCCGATGAACTTGGCAGCGGTGTCAATGTCTCGGCTCACAGCGCTGGTCTGGAAGCTCCTGAGGGCCGACTGAGGCAGGACCTACAGAGGAAGAGAGGACCGAGTGTTCAGCTGCGCCACCGTCCCTCGACAGACAGAGAGCTCAAACATCATTCTACTTCAATGACAAGAAATCACTTTTCTGACCGCGGCTAAACACCAAGATCACAGGAAGCAGACAAGTTATTACAATTAATTCAATTACCTTAAAGAGACAGTCACACAGAAATGAAAAATGTCATCAGTGTTACATCATTGTGTTATCTTGAAACACATTAAAAAAAAACGGAGAGGTTTTTTATAGATATTAGGTTACTGCAACATTAATTGCATCCAAAATAAAAAATTGTAATTTGTCATGCTGTATTTTATATGCATATGAAAAACAAAACCTACATCATGTAACTGCAATACATTTAAAGGAAAATATAGTTATGTTATATATTAATATATTAATTACATAAATTAAAAAAATATAATATTACATCGTGTAAATTATTTATATATACACATAACCTACAGCCAACATGCGAAATTAAAAAAATATGAATTTTTTAATCCAATTTATAAAAATACAATTTAAATAAAAATTAATAACTTAAATATTTTCAAATAACGAGGGTGGATTTGGATGTGATTAACTCCCAAATTTTAGTGGAGATCTATTTCAACGGGAATAAAGAGATCAACGTTACTTCTTTTATCTTCGTGCATTAATTCTGACTCTGACGCCTCGTACATCATCTACGAAGCATGGCCTTTAGAGAGATACTGAAAATCAAAAGGCGGTTTGACAGTTCACCTCTAGTTTGACCTCTGGTCTGGAAAGAAAAGCAGCAGAAACCGGCCTGGACAGGGACTGGATCCCACACGCACCTAAACACACACACACACCACACACACACACACACACACACACACACACACACCACACTGCATTAATGATTAGAGATAATACCTAAAAATATTGTGAAAAACTGTGAATGCACCATGTGAACGTAGTTAACTGTCTTCTGAAAGGCATGTATTCTGGCGGGGCCTCTTTCTTTCCACCACACCCCAACACACACACACCACCCACACACACACACCACCCCAATATTCTCCTCTTTCATTCCCCCCCCCCCCCCTCCCCTCTCTCTCTCCTCCCAAACTCTCACACACACACACACACACACACACACACACACACACACACCAACACACACACCCACACACTAGCAGTGTTTCTCTGAAGCAGACGTCACTCACCAGGGCAGGTGTGGAGACGAGTCTCGCGCAGGTGAACATGTTGACAGGGAGTGATTCTGAGCGGCCTGGGACTTCTGTGAGACAAAATATGAGGTCAGAGATTAATTAAACGAAGAGCTGGAGAAATAGGTCTGTCGTACGCACCGAATGCTTGTGCAAACACTATCCCAAACAAACCCGAGATCACACAGACTGAAGATGAAGTAGAGTTGTGTGAAACGCAATGTTTTTCTATCCAACTCACCGAAGGCAGAGGTCGAAAACACCGCGAAACTGCGCCTGCGCACAAGCGACACTGGCGCGGAGACCCGGATATTGTCCGTGACGTCAACGCAAGGTCAATCTTTCGAGTTTTATTGGAAAGAGCTCAGAGATATTCACAATGCCACAGAATCCAAATCGTTTTGACTTTATCATAAATACGCCAACATAAATATAAAATATATAATGTTTACCCCCATATGTGACCCTGGCCAAAACCAGTTAAAGTAGCCCGGATATTTGTAGCAATAGCCAAAATCATTTATGGGTCAAAAGTATCGATTTTTTCTTTTATTTCAGTTTTAATTTATTTATAGGCCCATTTAATAACGACAAAGTGCTGCACAGAAAAAATGGAATTAAACTAAAAATAATTTTTAAAGCATTTTTTTTTTTTGTCAAAAAAAACACCAAAAGTTTTTTAAATTTCTTTAAATAATTGTTTTATTTTTTTTTTTATTTTTTTACTTTCATTTTTATTTGGGGATTGTTTTAAAATTAAACATAAAAAAATTTTTTGGCTACAAAAAACTGGATTGCATTAAAAAAATATTAGCCTACAGAACAGGGGGTCTAAAACTTTAATTAAAACCCAGGCTGTTTTTTTCCCTCCATTTCTCCCACAGTTAAAGGAAAAAATCATGCTTTGGTAAATCTTCAATTGTTCTATATATAACTAAAATGTATTATAGTATTATGACTTTAAACGTTCAAATTAGTGGCTTTAACTATAATTAAAAAACCATGACAAAAAGCTGACCAAAAGCTGTATAATTAATAGTATAAAAAAGTCTAACTGGATGACAAAAGAAAAATAAGGAGAAAAAGGCCATAATTATGACGAAAAAAATAAAGCGTTTTTATGTCAGATCTGATTAAATTTTTTGTCATAATTTAAGACCTTTGTGTCGCTTATTTACCAAAGCTGATTTTCTTTGCTGGAACTGAGCTTCTGTGCTTTGAGTAATACTGACCTAATTAATTTACTGTATAGTCCTGAATGTAAAGCTTTAGAAAATGCAACAGATAAACCATTTTAAATTTATTTAGATCTTTCACAAATAAAATCAAAACATTATTTAATCCAACCTGCAAATCTAGAGGAGAGAGTGTACAGTAGATTTTAGAGGATGTATTTCTCTGGTTTTCATATTTAGGCGGTGCTGTCCCAGAGCACTGTACTGAGCGACAGATTCACACGCAGTATTTGTCTGCTTTAGGTGATGAATGTGTTGTGTGGAGGTTCATTAATGAGTGCACTGAAACCAGGCAGTCCCGGCCTCCTCAGCCACAGTGAGAGACTCTCCAGTCACTCCCCGCTAAATACAGACCGCAGACAGCTGACACACGCAACACACCACTATGATTATCATAACACTGTTACA